>NC_073734.1:7285450-7586561 GCF_023634155.1 Falco peregrinus
TTTCTTGTGCCTCTACATATTGTAATGGATATAGATTTCATCCCACAGGCATAGCCTTTGTTCTTTTCTAGCTTTCTCCTGACAGTCTCCTGCCATATATCTCTGACCTCTTCCAAAACATGTTTGCTCCAAAGCCTCGTTTCCCCACAGCTGGAGCTATTCTCACCCTGCACCACTTCTCTCTCTTGAGTTAGGCACTCTTTCCCTCATCCCAAACCCTTTTTTAAAAATTTCCTTTTCTTAGCTCCTTTTAAAGTTTTCTCTCCTACTGTTACTAGCCAAATGACAGACTTTTAAAATTCATTCACCACTGAATATCTTTAAATTACAATAACCTGTAACTTCTAGTGTGCTGAATTTCCCTTGTACCACTTAATTCCAGAATGTGTTCTGGGATGCAGACAATCCATTAAATGGAACTGGGAGCAGCAAGTAGCAAATATAGTTTGGAATTTTGTGTTTGCATTGAAATATGTATATGTGAGATATAGTTAATGGATAGAGCAGTACTGTCATCTTCAACTAATACAATACTAACAAAAACATAAGTACATGAACATTATTTTTTTTAACACATAAGCCAATGAAATATTAACACTCCACAAAAGTAATTTGACGTATTTTAGAATATTAGATTAAGTTTTCAAAACGTGACACCATTTTTTGATTTTGTTATGATACTGGAAATACAGTTTCACAGGGAAGGGAAATTAAATTAGCCTTGTTGTCATGTGCAAGTTGTGCCTATTTTATGTGTTTTTCTCTCACTGGCTTTGATTGTATAATCCTAGCCAAAATAAATTTTTTTAAAACCGTCTGGTTTGTGCTTTAAATTATTGTAGGGCTCATCTTCAAATGGGGAAAAGGCAGGTTCATGGCCTGAATTATCTGTTTAAAAGTTTCCTAGAGTGGCCTACAATTTACAACAAGCCCTGGCTCTTCTGCTGCTCTTAAATATTATTTCTTCTCAATTCAAAAGAAATTAATTATCAGAAGGCCAGAGAACTGATGACATCAACATCTAATATATTAATTTTCATTTAAGTGTAACCTGACTGAAAATGAAAATGAAATTGGCAGGTTTGGTGTGCAAGGCTGCTCTGCAGTCATTGGGCATGGAATTTTTTTATTCATCAAAATATGCACAGAAGAAAAAGCTCAAAGAACCAAAGTTAAAATCACCTCTAAGATTTGCGGTAGATGAAACAGATGATCTATCTTTCAAGATAAATAAACAATCTAATTTTTTTCTTGAAAATGTGTATGTTCTTCCCATATAGTTAAGTATTTTTTCAGAATTCCTCAGAATTTTGATGCAAGTCTCAAGTACATTCCAGTGGAAACTGTATTTGATCAGAAAGAAACTCAGTCTTACTGGACCTCAGCTAAACATCCAACACTGAGCATCAAGGTCTTCTTTCTAATGAATTCTTGAAATTTTTGGGCTTTCTGCATGGTAGTAAATACAAGAAACTCCCAATGAGAAGTCTGAAAGATCCTTTACAATATATAACTCTAATAACAGTGTTAATATAACTTAATTCACCTTATTGGCATATGAGGAAGTTTAAACAGGATTTCAGAGCTGTTCTCAAAAGATGAAATCCTACCTGTTTTTTCCCCCTAATGAATGACATCTAATATTACTTGATCGTATTTATTTTAGATTAACCTCATCAAACCAATACCTGTGAAATAAAACCATCACCAGCTGCCTTATGTCATCTTGGTCATAAATTCAATACATGGAGCAGGTTCTCAGCTGTAAATTCAGTGGACACAAAGCAGAACTATGTCAATGGACATTTTCTACAATGATTTTCTTAAAAGGGACACAGTGATTGCCTCTAAAAAAGTTAGGATTTTATCAGTGGTCCACTGACGGCCATATTTAAGGCCAATTAACAGAAAACAATTTGTTTCTTAGTTTGTTTTAAATAAAACAGTTTTGCAAAGGATAAATCAACTTCTGTCCTGTACAGATGACATCATACCTACATGAATTTTCAAAATAAGTGCAGCGTATGTAGATACATAACTACTTTACCATTTTCTAAGCATAACTGAAAAGAACCTAGCCTAAACTTGTATTTGAATATATGTTATATATTGCAACACATCTGAAAAAAAAAATAATGGTTCTGTCACTACCATGCTTTTACCATGTCCTTCTATTAACCACCCAAGAAGCAACAAAAACATGGTAAAAAACCTTCAAGTTAACTCTTGCAAATGAAGCTGGAGATGCCCTTCAACACATTTGTGTAAATACAGCATCACTAATGCTATGAGTAAGTGGGGAAAAAATGCAAAGGAAATCTATTTTGGTATATAGATTTAGAACTACAAATCATTTTTGTTTTAAAATAATGTCAGTGAGGTCTGCTGTGACATTGATTTTTTTAGCAGAAGTCTCCATTTAATTCAACAGGAGAGTTCTGCTTGAAAATAAAGAGCCGCAGCGTGCCTGCTATATTTAGTGCCAGCTGATGTAAATCAGAAAAACACTGATTATAATAGACATATCCTGATTTACTTCATCTGAAAATTTGGCTTTTAAAGGCTGATGGAAATCATTTGTATGTGCTACAGAAGTATGATGTAGAACAGAAACAAAACGTAGGATTGCATTATTCAAATGTCAGTAGGTAAGCCATTGCTGTAGAAAAGAATTTTCTTCTAAGCTAAATTAACAACATATGAATGAAAGTTGCCTTTTCAGAAAATTTTACATAAAGCTGTCAGCTGTGGTTGCTTTCTTATGTGTTGATTTTATCTGATGTGATTTTACAAGTCTTTGTAATCAGAACAGCAGAGGAACATATGTTCAGTTTCCTATTTTTCAACTTTATCCACTGCTAATACAGTGGTGAAAAAATTATGACTGAATTACCTTTAACAGAATTTAACTGAAGCAGAATAAACTAAGTTTAATGTATATCTCCTTTAGTAAGAAAAATATTTATTATCAGAATATATGCATTATTTAAGTGCTTTGTTTGGTCTCCATGCAAAAAGAATATGTGCATTCAAGGAAAATAATGGAACTGACAAATAATCAAGGATATGACTATATCGCATGTGTCACACCTTGTGGTTAAATCCTGCAATGGATATTTTCCCATTACGTTCAATTCATTCCAAAGATGTTCTATCCCACACAGGCTCCACTTAAGCTTTACGCTTGTATGACCATTTTAGCTTCCAGGAAGATATTGATAAAATGAAGTAGTCAGTGAGGAGCAGAGGAATGACTAAAGGATTGCAAGGCATGCCTTATAGTGACAGGCTCAAGAGCAGCAATCAATTTAGCTTACAGAGTTTGCCAAGGAAATGCTTACAGGTTAACCTGATCACAAGCTGTACAGCGAGGAATACAGGGAGTGTGATGCACATTCCACTTTGCTTTAGAAGACAAAATAGAGTCAGATACTATGTCCAAAGGTTGAAATTGAATTGCTTCTCAGTTCTCTAACACTGCCATATTTTATTTTTTTTATTATTATTTTTTCCCTCCTAACAGAAATGCTCATGGTTAAGAAAGAACCAGTTCAGGGAAATCACTTGATCTGTGAATACCAGGGGTAAAATTCATATGAGTCCTCCATAGATATATGGTTTTTCAGTTTCCTCCAGAATAAGTTGTTAATCAATAAAAAGAGAAACATTTGTTCATATCACAAAGTAATGAAAAACATTCATTTCTAATTATAAATACAAATCTTATTAAAACATGAAAGAAGCAGAATTCAATAAACAAATCTTCTCCAACTTAACACTTATTTAAAACAAAGGCAAAAGTGATATTATCAATATACATCTTATTTTAAAACACAGCTTTGAAGAATACATGAAGTTTAAAAACCCAAACCTGATGTTTCCACTTCAACATAGCTTTATCTTATTTGCCAATTTTATGTCGATTATAACAAAAGAACATGTCTTCCCTAGATAAATTGTAAAGTGGGAATTAAATGTTCATCAAGAACTGCAACAGTAACGTTGGTCCATTTAATAGAAGTTTGGTAAGCAATATCATGTGAAAAGGCACTTTAAGAAGAACTTTCACAAAATTTTCCTAGCATCACATTCTACAGTTCATCACAATCCTTCCCTCTACCACTCCTCTACCAAGACTTCACCAGAATCTTAATTATAATAGATAATTATTCTCTGTTCAACATTTAAACTCTCCATAAATTGCTACCACTTCATTGCGACAGGAATGAATATTCTTTCTTAGCAGGGTTTGGTAAGCTGAACAGATCCATACCATGGTCTTGGCAAAAGGAGCGGTTTCTGCTTTGAAGTGAAAAAGATTTTGGATAGATTGATTGAAACAAAACCTTTAATCTCTAATCAAGAATCTAATTCCTTGCACAGTTCTAGCAGTCAGCTCACCCTTTCCATGACCTGCAGCAATAGCTGTCTGGTTTACATCGCAGGGGCTGTACAACAGAAACTCACGTTAGTTCAGGGCATCTCAAAAGGCAAAGGGAAGCACAATACCACTTCTAAGTTTACTAGTACAGTGAAGATATGAATCTCACTGGAATTAAATATCGGCTACTAAATACCTAAGAAGTGTTCTGATTTCATAGTTTCATGGGATTTTCAGGTCAGTTGTAAGAGAGGGTACAGGGTAAGCTTCTCGTCAAGGGCTCGCATTTGCTTCAGGAAAGGCAGCAGTGACAACTAATTTCAGCCAGGGTATTTTCAAAATCATACCAACACTCTTAGTAAAGGCTTGTATCATAATTCACTTTAAATCAGAACATTCTGTATATTAAAACTAAGATAGAGAATAAATATAAATAAGAAATTAGTTATGTTAGGAAATATAAGGATTAATTTTCTATACTTTTCCAGGAAAACCTCACAACTGTGCAAGCAGCTTTTTAAGACCTTTTTAAATGCATTCTGTGATATTACAAGTCAAAGTTTGAAAGAGATAGCAGAGCCTTTTCTAGGCTAAATGGTTTTACAGTACATTATACAATTATTAGAACTCATTGGCACTTAATTAGCGAGTGTTACTGATTGATTATTGATTCACCATTGGGAGACTTAAAAGTCTTTGTTTCTTGTTTTAATGTCAAATTTCACCCCTGAACAAGGTTATCAGCACTATGTAATCTCATATCTCAGATAGAAAAATAGATTTTAATTAAAAATGTCTATTCAATATAAAGTTATATGAAAATTACTCAACAGCAGCATATCCCTGCTTCTTTCTATTCTGTTTCAAAGAGATGATTCAGATCTTTATTGAGATAACAGATTTTCTGAGCTTCTAAATCAGAGAGAAAGAGATAAAAATCAAAAGAAAAAAAAACAATTAAAAAGATTCATGATTTTGCTATTTTATTTGATTTTGTCAGTCTATTACCAGGACTTTTTTGTATCCAGCATCTAGGCTACTTTAACAGGATATTTACCCACATACATAATTTAAAACATATTGACAAAAAAGTCCCAGCAATAGGTGACTGGTGACATGGACTTTAAATTAGTCTGGGAAGGGATCAAATCTGCTTCTCCTTTTATTTGGAACACAGACAAAAGTGTGGTCTTTGCTTTGGTATCTCTACACTGTTGTCATGCAAATCGTAAGTATTGATTGTCTGAACAGAGGCCCCAGAAACACAAATGCACACACAGTTAGTGAAAATGACACTTGAGCCCATCCACTAAAGCCACAATCCCTTGCCATCCATCCAGCTATATAAAGAATAACACAAGTTAAGGTAACTATCCCCTGCGCATTCATGGTGTATTTGATGCACAACATGCATCTTTGGTCAATCTAAAATTACTTTATTCATTGAGAGCAAAAATTATAGCACCAAAACAGATTACATCCAAGAGGTATTCTTTCCACTAGGGCAATGTACAAATGACACTGGTAGCTAGAAGCCCCCTCTTTATTCCTTCTGCACCATGTCTAACAAAACCCAATTTCCAGAGCTGAGCAAAAGGACCAAAAGCCACCTGCTTTGGAGGTGGCGTTGATGAGGAAACATGGAAAAAAGCCACAAATGATAGTACTACTCCCTTAGGAAAAAGCTATGCAATTTTAAACCTACCATCAAATTTGCATCATTTAAAAAAACAAAACCAAAACAAAACCAATTTAAAAATAATAATAATAATTATTATTATTATTAATAATAATAATAAAAAATAAAACTAGCACAAACCCAAACACATAAAAAGCAACATCTAACGCTAAAATAAAAAGGTGATTTCCTCTCTCAGAGCATGGTCACCTCATAATAGCAGATCTATTCAGTACTTTCTTACTGTCTAAGAATCCTGCACGTAAAAACTAAATTATTGCACTTCATTTCTGCATATGTAACAAGCGTAATCATAAAATGTCATTAGGAAATTCCTCATAAATGAGGTCAGAAAAAGTGATAACAAAGCATTTTAAGAAAATTGTGCTTCAGCATATGTGAAATAGCTCCATTGATGCAACTGGAAACTTGTCAGAATATAAATCTCTCCAGAAAGCAATGAGGGATGTATCTTAGGCTCATTGAAGTAGTGTGTGCTACTTGCAGAAATGACATTTCTCAAGTGCTAGATTTGGTTCTGATCCTCTAAGAGGCTATCAGGCATTATTTGCCCAGTTTAATAGAATGCTCAAATTCATGTATTATATAAGTACAGTAATAATCCTTCTGAAGTCAAAAGATCTATCCATGCATTGAATATTTAGCATCAAGTGAGGCACTCAAGCACACATGTAACATTAAATGCATGGGTCCTCATCAGATCTAAAAAGGACTACTCATCAGCTTGGTGGTTTGGGTAAATTAAATGATGGATTAGGCATTCATTCCAAGCCAAGTATCCAGCCTTCTTTTATTGTCCTAACCTTTTACAGCCACCAATTTATGAAAACAAAATTTACGCTTAGTTTGGTTTGTTGTGCATACTATCATTGTAGTTGACTCCCCAAACAATATTATATTGTCTCTTATTTAAAGAATAGTACTCCTGACATGTGGTGATTCCACATTGGAGAATACACTCAGTATTATTTATTCAGTTACAAACCCTACTTGCTTTGCAATTTTCTGCTGTATTTCATCATCTATTCACAACAATAAACAATATTAACTAGGTCAATGTTATATACTATTATAAACAAAATCCTGCATTCTTTAGGATCACTTACAGCCAGCTATCAAATTGTTTCAGGAAAGGTTTTGACAAAAAAGGATGGCTGCTATATCACATCAGCATTTGACGCAAATGAAAAAAATACCAACCTTACATTCTTAATGATAAATCCTAAAATCAATTTTTAGAAATTATTTTTCTCTCTCCTTTCCTTCAAAATAAAATCTACATTGTTATTAGAAAAATAAATATTACCTTCACTCTTCCTCAAAGTTTCCCACGTCTTTGATGTCTGAAGAGCCCTGAAATAATTATTTTTTTGTCTAGAAATGCTTCTTCCCCAAGGATAAAGTGTAAACTTCTTTTTCTGACTGTATTATATTCAATAACACAAATAAAAGTCAAGAATAGGTGTAACTTCTGTACATGTCGTTTTTGGAAGTTTAACATACAAGACCCAAAATATGCATCTGAATCCAAGATGAAAAAGCAATTGCTACCAAGAGAAAGACAATTTACAAAACAATTACTTGACAATTGTATCTGAAATGTTACAGCCAGAGCCTGACTGAAAAGCCTCTGAAGTGAATTTCTTCCATTATTCCAAGCAGAATTTAGGCTAGGTCTTTGCTTTGTGGTCTGAAGAATCCTGTTAAGGCATCACTTGTAATGATGAACAAATCAAATAAAATACCCTCATAATACATCTGCTCAGTGTGGTTGAGGTTGCAGGGAATATTGCCCTTAATTCAACCGGCACAGGGGCACCACCCCCACCCCCACCCACCCCACCCCCCACCCCATGGTACAGGTGTTTAGGCAATAGTTACAGCAGTATCCCGCTCTTGTCGCAGGAAGACAGCAATCGTGCTTTTTACAGCACTGGCGAGATGGCATCTATAATATTACAGTCCCCTGCAGAAAAATATTGACAAGCCACCGAAGTAAAAAACAAATAATCAAGGGGCTAGAAATATTGATCCAAGGTAACGATTGAGAACGCCAAACATATCAAGCTTGGCTGAGAGAAAACAAAAGGAGGGATCTGATAACTGTACAAACACATGAAAAGGGCAGCTTTCCGAAGAAGAGAGGAGGTATTTAGGGTCTTTTGCAGCAGAATCAGCAGCAGTTACAGGAAAAAAGGGGGGTGGCACCCTCACCTCATTCCTTTCAAAAACAAATCTCTTCCTCTTTGATTAGCAAAAGTTTGTGCACAGACAACACAGAGGAATGCTCGGTGGTAGCTAACAAATAACTGACTCAGAATCACGCACAGAGCTGCCCTGTGGCCTTTTCCTTGTTTGCAAAAACCACTTGACTTTGTAATTAAGCTGAAAATTCTTCTAGGCAGGGCACTGTGTACTGGAGTCTTTACATCAACTAGTGTGCTGGTTATAAATAATGCACTAAGCTAGTTAACAACACACCCAAGTTGTTAGAAAGCTTTAGGCTGTAAGCGCAACTGCAGTGGAGTTCTGGCTGTATAAAAGTGCAATCTCCAACACAGCTGAGCCGTAACATTAGGAATGTAGTATAGAGAAAGTCTAATTTTGAGACTTTTTGAAAGCTATATGAACATCTGTTTTATTACTGTACTAGCAATCTGTAAACCCTCCAATTGTGCAAATTCCCTTGCAGCAAGAACGTTAGCGGGGAAAAAAAAAATCAGCAACAAAAAAAGTTCACCAAATAGCCTCCTTCTGAAGAAACTGACACGTTTCTTCATATTTCTAAACTATGAGTGGAATTTAAGTTATTAAATCATGGCAACGTTAAATAGTATGAAGTTGTCTGGTGTTCATTCATATCACTTGATACAATATCTAAGTATATATTTTAAATTACTAGAAAAGAAAAAGGTTATATGAACTGAATATGAGCAATGCTAATACAATAAATAACACTAGAATCACAACACAGAAAAGTGCTGTTTTCCCATCGCACTCCAAAACTTCATTATGGTGCTGTGGATATCCACTTAATTTCGACCTTGTTTTTAGCTGTATATGGTGACAGACAGGCTTTAGGCCTGAGTTCTGGGACTTACATTGGGCAAAGGACTTGAAAATGTGTAAGTGTTCCCATCTGATAAGTTCCTGAAATATTTCAGAACTTGTTTATTTTCAGTTGGTAAGAAACAAGGATCAAAAAGCTCCTGGGGCTCAGGGGAAAAATATTTTTAAAACATATTTACAAAAATTTAAGTTCCTTGAATTTTACAGAAATTTGGTGCTCTAGATGTCACAGGGTGAAATCATAGGTCTACTTCAAAAGCTATTAAGATGGCAAATTCCACACAGACAAGAAAACACCATCCATATAGGCTGTCCATTGTTGAAAGAAGATACTTCTCAAATAGATCAAAAAAGGAACTGTGAGTTTTCAGTTTGAATTGAGTTTGGGTAACAGAAAAAGGAAAAGAAAATGTTCCAGCTTTGGGTGAGACACGGACCATTCCCATTCAAGATTCATCCTCCTACTTAATCTGATGCAGGGCGGGGGAAGGAATCAGCCCAAAGCAGAAACTCCACTGAATATACAGATTTTGCCTTTGAGATGACTAATCCTGATTTAAAACACCACAAATAATAATCCCATATCTCCTTCATACACTACCGAAATCCTTGCAGGCCTCCTGGCACACGTGACTGTACTCAAAAGCCCTACAGGCATATACCATGTTTATTTGTGCCCTCAATAAGGAAAAGGGAAAAATAGAAAATACTAAGGCCTAGAAGTCCTCTGTATCCCCTCAAAATTAGCCCTTTATTTCTACAAGGTCCAAGTAAATAGCTTGAGTACACTGGCACAATTCACCTCACTAACACTTATTTGCATCATAAAATCCAGCTCATGTTATGTTTTTAGCGTGATGATTAAATACAGAAATAGAGGGGAAAATAGTCCTTCCAAACCAGGCAGTGACATGCTTTCTGCAATCTGAACGTGGTCTTCAGCCAGGGCAAAGAATAAAGGGCCCCAAATGAGCAGAGGTCGCGTCCAACCTCGACTCCTCAGCCACGCGCTGCTCTCACAGCCATGGTGTTTCATCCTATGAGCTCAGAATATTACCTGTAATACATAAACCCAACGTACTTCATCTTGAAAGCTTATTTTCTTGAAGTATGAGGTTTAGGACTAAAAAAAGGATTGTGTTTAATTGTACAACAATGGAAGGGTTTGAAGCAAAGCTCTGAATAATGGAACTTTATCCTCCTGCAAACAACAGAGCTGACACAATGTATTCAATATTATAAAACCTGCTGTGCTGCCAAAGTTATATTATAATAAGGCATTCTTAGAGGACAGCCTAATGATGGGGGAATATACAACATTTTTTTCCTTACGTGAATTGATAAATTTTCCCAGAGTCACATCTAAGCAGTAAGGTACTACCTGCAGGAAAATAAATTGCCAGAAAGTAAAGCTGTTGCATTGGGTTTGGGGGTTTTGGTTGCTGTTGTTGGGGCTTTTTTGATTTTTTTTTTCTTTTTTTTTTTAATCTGCTACAGTTTATGCTTTCTTACTGAATATTGCATTAAATGTAGTTATTACAGCAGAGCTTTTAACGCAAGCAGTTTGAAATGTATGGAAAACGGCTTTGATGAAAGAGGTTTTTCTCAGCTTCCCGTCTGTTGGATCTGTTTAAATGCCTCAGATCATATCGTGTTAACTCTGAAGTGTACAAAGAGATACCGCTGCTTTTGTTGTACAGGTTTGAGGGTTCAGCTGTATCTGCCAGCCACGCCAGCAGAGCATTAAGAAAACATATTCAAGAAATTCAGAGGAACTTTCTTTTTCCCTTTCTAGCTGTGAGAAAGCATGCTGTTTTGGGGCATATTTTTTGTTGATTTTTGGGTGTTGGGTTTTTTGGGGGGCAGGGAGGGGCAGAGGGGGTTATTTTATTAAAAATAAAGGCCTTTGGAGACCAGCCTATTTCTTAGCAGTGGAACAGCTCAAGAAGAAAGTGCTCCAGAGCAACAGAAAATGAGCTTTTTCACCATTATTTTTACCTTGTGGTACACAGAATGCCTCCTTTTTTTTGTCATCCGGTAAGAAAGAAACACAATGACTTGCAATTTATTCACAAATATTTCTTTATCTAGGGAATATTAAGTCCCTCAATTTCACTTTACAGTTTAATTACACACAAAAGATGTTTATTGACTAGTATACTTCTTCATTATGAGCAATTAATTAACGTGACTATTCCAGCTAGGGCTCAGCATGCACAAAAACATAACTCTGCATTGAGATGCAGGCAGCAAATATTTCAGGTAGTTCCACGGGGAAGCTAAGCTAACTTTGGCTTTATCTTATGCTATTATTGATAAGCCATATAATTGAATGACCAGCACTCTGTTTCCAGATAAAACCAAATTCACAAGAGCACAAGGCTTTCAGAGCTGTGTGTGAAAAAGATCACTGGTCTGCACGTTGTACAGCAATCCTCCACTCATGACTGAAAGTTAAGCAGAAAGATATCTTATTATGCAGCAGGAGTTAGATACCATATACTAAGGTAAGTGTAATACTTTCACAGGCTCACCGCCCTTACTGTATTGGGGAAAAAAGGCAAGGACTGTCATTGCTTCAGTGAGATCTACTAAGCGTATTATCCTCTATTCTAATGATAGTAATGAATTAAATCATGGTTAGGTAATGAATTGCTGCCTTCTATGGCTAAGGGATAAATCGTACTTCATCACAATGATTCCAGCACCATAGACACTTACATCCAAGTTTCCTGGATCAGAAGGTTGAAGGCGGCACATAGCTAGGGTACTTGTTTCATGGTGTGGAATTTGCTTTTTGTTCATGTCTTCATTTAAAACCACCTGCTCCATCCCGTAATAAAGAGTTTCAGGGGTTATTTCGAGCTCAGGAAGAGCTAAAGCTTTCAAACACAACCAAAACTAAGAACAGATCCCTCACAAGCAGGTTTTATTGGAAGTTAATTCTGAACTTGGCGCATATTGAAATGTTCTCTCCAAAAGGCCAGATGTTCCCTCCGGCTTCACGGGGGCTGCTCAGACACTAGAGCCACATGGGCACGGCCCGTGGTCAGCGGGGTTACACTTGCTGCCAAATTACAGTAGGAAATTTTTAATTTTTTTTACACTGATAAAGACAGTTTTCATTTACTGATTTTCCAAACAAGTTTCAGGACAGATCAAATTTGAAGGAATAACTATGAAAACAATAACTTGCACTTTTGTGCTGTGTCTTTTCAGAGATGACTGTGTGCAAGACCTCACATTAAGGGAATTGTGAGACAAAAAACCAGCAGGGATTCTTGTTACTCAGTTCTGAGCTGCTACCTTATTCTTGACTCTACAGAATTTAACTGGACTTTTGCTTTTATTTTTCCAGGGGAACAGGATTAGAGGCTTAGAAACACAGTTACTTATGAAAGCCTGTGTAAGAATTAGCTGAGACCTTTAAAATGAGAGGACAAGAACCCCAATAGCTCTATGTCACCACAGCTAGGCATATGCTTTACAAAATACATGTTTTGGTAGGGGTTCAGAAGGTGGGAAGGGAGGGGAATATGTGAAATTAATTCATTGTTGAAAAGGAAACAATAATTAAAGCAGTGACTAATTCTATTCTGAACCTCTGCATGGACAAAACCGAAAACACAGAATAAAAAGCAAAAAATATTTTAAGAAAATGTTCTAATCCCAGTTCTTTTGAGACAGCCCCGAAATAGTATTTCTGCAATAAAGGGCAGGGGGGGAAGTGTTCAGTAATTATATATATATTTTTTTTAAAAAAAACATTATTCTGAATATTTTCCTAGGGCAAATTAACCTAAGTGTAATTTCATAACTACAGGTAGAGTTTGCATCCCGGAGCAATACATTTCACTTATGCCATCTGAAGACGACCAGGACTAGGTTTTTTTCTACCAGCTAGTGTACAGCTTCTCTATAAAAATGACTGGAATAGGGTAGTACATATCACAAGTCTGCGGTGTTTTCAATAGTCACACTAACAATGTATTAGTTCCATGACACATTAGACTATTAGCTTAATGCTTTAATTATATGGTTTAAAACACATGGGCAAACAAAAGCTGTAATCATGAAAGAAATATATGTCAGGTTATTATTTTGAAACACTGGGTCTAACATACATTTGAATCCTAAATGAAAAAACTTTGTATCAGTGACACTAGGTGTTAAAGTAACAATATCAGAAATATCAAAGGATTTAATGAAATCATAACCAGATTAATAAACAGATACACTGCCACAAAGCATTTGTGCCTGATAAATTTGACTTTGACATTTTAGATAAACGCGCAGAGAAAAACAGAGACCCCATTTTTTTATAAAACCACCTTTTACCTAATCTCACTTCATGAACCTATACAAGAGACAAAAAAACCACCGGTATCATCTATTTCTTTAGAATGGTTTTTAATTTGGAGATCTGGAGTTGAATGTCTTTGGACAGACACTTGCAAAGCGTTACCAGTGAAAGATAAGGAAATCAGGTATACTTTACAAAAGAGTTTGTGAAAAGCTGTCAGGGGAATGTCTGAAGCACTGGTGTGATAAAAGGGAAAGCCCCAGCGGAGTCCATCTCAGACAGCCACATTCCACATGCTAAGCTTGGTAGAAATTGCTCTAATTCAAAATAAATAATAAATAAAAAGACAAACTGACAAAACCTAGCATTCCAAAGTTCAAAATGTCATTAGATGAGGTCCAATGAGAAATACCGAGTGCTTCTGTAGTGTATTTCAGAAGAAAGCCCTCAATAATTAACCGATGCCGTGAAGAAGCATTGTAAGCATGTCTGTCTCAAAGAGATCAATCCCACAAAATCTACTGCTTTATGGACCTGAAGTAGAAGAGTCTCTTAGCACCAAAAGCTTTTTTTCCTGTAGCTTTCCAGGTTTGCCTTAGCTTTCTCATTTCTAGTGGACAAGAGAAGTTGACAGATTGTAGAGAGCAGCACAAGAAAAACAAAGCAACACGTTATCTGGCAGTTGTAAACAGCTAAACCAGGAGCTGCCTTGGTATTTATCCTCACATTGCACCCAGCACACAGAAGCTTTAGCCTGCTTCTATATATCACCATATACCACACCAAGTCATAATCCAGGCCACTAGAGTGTAATAAATACAGATGGTACAAGAGATGGATAAACTTTTGTGATTTGTCAGTTCTTTACAAAGATAATGAAGCTAAGCTGAACTGAAAACAACTGTTACTAGATCTGCCTGAGCAGGAGTGTTACTCCTGCTTCAGAGCTGAAGACTAGCTTGTGAAGCCAGAAGCTTGTCTGTTTCTTCTAATTGTATCAATTATTACAATGTGCTTGCACCTGCAAAGTTCATCCTGCTAAAATCCAAGAGCACCATGGCTAAAAAATAACTTTTGTCATAAAACTTCTGAAAAATATGTAGACAACATGACCTAACTGAAACAGGACTCAGATTAAATTAGAACATTTGTATGTAACAGCAACTATTTCTAAGATCTGGGTAAAATATCCACGTACCTTTCAGAACTGTTTTGAACTGACAATAGAGTCACAGATTTTATGACCACAAAGTGCCAAAAAGTGCTCAGTGTTTTGAGAATACTCCCCACCAATGGAAATAGTTGCACGAACCAGGTTTGCTTACATGGGTTAATAAAACCTTTCAAACTGAACACAGAAACCTTGTTTGGTAGCATAATGTTGTGCTTCATTACACCAAAGTTCAGTCCCAAGTTTTGTCCCAGCATCTATCATTAGAATTCTGGACACTGAAGTATTAACACTGATGCTACATCAAAACCAAAATTAAAGCCCACCAAATCTAGCTTCTTTCACACTAACAACTTCCAAAAGAATACCCGATGACATTTTTAAAATCCCGTATTTTAAAGTTCTGCTGTTCCATTGTAACAGTTCTGAAACATTTATAAACTCAGCCTGTGTGTGTTCTAATCCCAGTGGCTGGTGTAACAACGGCCTGAGGATCCTGGGCTGTCAGGAACAACAAATTGCCAACAAGAAACACATCCTGTAAAACACTGCCTGGGTAGTTTATTTAAATTTGAATCCGTATCTCTGTTGTTGGCACATAGCATTAGTCATGACTTAAACCATTAGTAACAGAAGACTCTCCCCCACCTAACACACAATACAATAACAAATGCGACTACCGTATCAGCAGGGAACAGGCTTTTTATCAGTTTATTTTTAAAATGCTAGTTATTTGTAAAAATAAAATAAAACCACAAAAACTAAATAGAGCGTGCAGCAGTTTTCGGCTGGTTATCTAGCCCAAAGAGCGACTACAGAAACCAGAGTATTAAAGGTTGTGGTGTGCCTGTTGCTTGATTTTCATGCCAGCATATTTGGCATGGTGCAAGAGCATCAGTACGTGATAAACTACAATGTATTTCATAATGGGATGGTTTGCATTGAAAAGGGAAAACAAAGAAGGATTGCTGGGTGCAGGCCATGGCATGCAATTTTTACTGTCTTGGGGGCAACATGATTTATGGTACACTAGCAGACACCAGTTTATATCTATCTCTACCAGCTGTGTTTAATAACCTTAACTGTCCCTTTTGCCAAGAAGAAAGCACCCAGAAGCCAGTGGCACAGTCAGCAGGGGATTACTGTGCTCATACCCACAAGAAACTAATGCAATCCAGCTTGAAACACTAGGAGAATCCACTCTCCTAATGAGACTCAAATAAACAATGAAAGAAAATGCACAGAAATGTAGATTTTACCTATTTAAACCAGGCTTATAAAACACCTCCAACAGAGGCTGAGTCAGCTTAAGGTCACTGCACGGTCAGTGGATGAATGGGTCACCTCCAGAGGCATGAATATGTGTATCTCAGGAAGGTTATGAAAAAAACAATATTAAAAAATAATTTTAAAAGTAAAAGAAACTCTCTCTGATGGTACCTGTTTCCTCTCTGTTGATAATACAATTACTTACTATAGGCCTGCTACATCTCGCTTTGGTATCTCAAATAAGTGCTAGAGAAAAGTGGGATGAATCTATACATCTGCACACTTATTTTATTCCCTCTTTATTCCCCCAATACCAACGGCTAAATTCTAGCCATGCTTTCAGGTTCAGAAACTAAGCACAGAGAACTAGCAGCACTTGGGATGCTTGTATCTCAACCAGAAGACATTTAGCAGCCTTCCAAATAAAATACAACCTCTCATGATTTATCACAATTTTAGTGACCGTGACGTAATATCTTACAAATGGAAGGACCATAGGCAGTCTCTGGCAAGGTAGCCTACCACAAACAACGGGGGTAAACATAAAAGAGCATTAATATAAACCTATGGCAAGCTGCAGCACTGAGGAGTTGGATATAAATGGCAAAAACACATTTTTAATGGCAAAACCACAACTTCCAGTTTCATTAAAGGTTCAGTGTAAACCGCATTTGTAATGTCTTCACTCCTTTTAAGCCACTACTCCGGAGTTTGGTACCTGGGCAGTAACAGCAAGACCACTGGACTTGAGGATTCATAACGATTCTCCATTCAGAAAGTCGTGACAGCCTATAGTCGTGGACGTCACAGAAATAAATTCTTCAAAGCAAAGTTGCTACTCTTTCATACAAAGAGAAATTATCGGAAGTTTGAGTTCTTATTTTTTCCCTCCTTTCACTCAGTCTTCTCCTGCATTTAGAATGCATTTCTCCTAATCCCATTACCTCCACCTCTGGTTTACAAGACTGCAACCATAGTGTAACATGCACCTCTGATGCTGTAACCTTGCACACATGTCAGGTTTCTATCCCTGAACAAAACTACTTAGCTCACGTAAACTCCCTCTCCCTTTCTCCCCCTCAGAGTCCAGTTTTGGTTTCATGTTCTTTTTTGTTCCAGACCTTATCCTTGCAAATAGCAAACCACGTGTAGCCCAAGTGCAACCATGAATGTGGCTCTTCTACAATAAATAGCTTCTCTGCTCTTTTCTCAAGGATTCCTGCTGTCATGCTTTTCTTTCTTCTGCTTGTATTTTTCAATAAACACCTTTCATTTATCAAAATGCATTCAGAAAAGATAATAATATATCAGAAAAACTAAGAGGCATAATGCTGTACAATTAATTCACAAGGACAGATTTTTTGCCAGTTGTTTTTGAATGGTTTGTTTATTGCATGGAGATTCATTAAGTTTTACCTATGCTTAAATGTTTACAAACAAAACAGATTAAAATAGAGAATTAAGATATCAAATCTCTAATTATGCGAGATTGAGGAAAAAAAGATATATTTGAAGCTTAATGTATTTTATAAGTGAAATTAAGAGCTGACAAAGAATAAGTATCTTCCCTAAAGAGCAATAGTCTGTTGAAAGATAACAACCTAAGGAGAGTTAGTAAACAAATGGCAAATTTGATGACAGCAGACCTGTTAATTTGGAATGGACTCAAATATACAGATAAACACACATTTATTTTCAGGCTGAATTTTCTTTTAAGTGTCCTGAGATTTTCATTAATCACTCTGCAGGCAAAATATATGTCCCCTAAGGTTTTTCCTGTACTTCCTACTATGTTTATTAGAGAATAATTACCAGCTACGTTTTACTGGCTTACATTTGCAGCTTTGAAGAAACTTATGCTTTCATATAGTATCAAAATGAAAACTGCAACTATGTCTTCCAGAAGTGGTTGTTATAATTACTTCAGAAACCTTGATCAATTCAAAATACGTAGCTCTGCTTTGAACTAAGTCAGTCTAAGCAGAAAGTATTAAAACTGTGGTTCAGATATCCAGTAAAGGTGACAGGCAGAGAAACCAGAAAAAGCTGCAAGAAAGAAAATCTTTAACTCCATGAAAATGGGATTAAAGAATGAGTCTTAAAATAAACATAAAGAGAAGAGATATTAAGCCCCTAATCCAACACAACTGAGCTGAAAAACATGTTGTACTATGTTCATAATCATCCGTTTTGACGAAAACATGCTGTGGTGACTGTTTAATATGCACAGTGTATATTCAAACCCTTTTTGCAAATAAAAAAAGTAAATCTGTGAATATAATTGCCTTAAGTATGCACTGGAAACAACAATTAAGGATAAAAACCAAGGCAGGAATCACTATTAAAACAAAGACACACCAATCAAATTTAGGAGTGTGGTTGTCTGTTTTACAATTTCTCCAGACCAGTTCTGCTGCTCCTCACCACCCAGACATTGTATAAACACCTATCGTACAAAGTTTTGTATGCATTGCATACTGTTTAATGAACCTTCGTATTCTTTATGCATCATTGCAGGCTGAACTCTTTCCTCCAGAAAGCTGACCACTCCCCTCTGTTACCCTGAAATATAGGAACTTCCCATTTAAGTCTCAAAAGTTTTCCAACTTCTTTTACCCTGGAGAATCACTTGAGCTTTTTAAATAGCTACGCTTTATCTGTGCACTGGCCTTGGAATTATTTTTGCCATGCGTTCCTAAGAGATCATGTTTCTCAAGCCTAATAATTCTGCCTACAAGCGCTGCTGGGAGCTCTCTGCAATCACAGCCCAGCAGCCAGCTGGCAGCAGACTGGTATTTGAACCAGTGGCCTGGTTGCAGATACAACAGCTGGAAGTTTGTCATCCTTTTGTGAAACATGGTCATTTGAATGTTTGCAATATGACAAAATATTTATCCCCCTCCACCACCAGAAACCTCTTTCAATTACTACGTTACAGATGCTTTTCTTCCTTCTATGGCAAAATAGGATTCTGACCCCTGACAAGTTCACTCTGGACTGCACATTTTAATTCTTCTGTGCCACGATGGCTGGATTCCCATGTCTCTGTGACATTTGTATGTCTTTAGTTTGGTCCTAGAGACTTCATCTGTAATAATCGGCCATCACTGTTTTAATCTATTCCCCAGATTGCTGAGATAGTACCCCAGAATGTTAGATTTTATTTGATTTGAGACATTCCAGGCAATATTGTTTGACTCCTGCTTTCCCTTCAGAGACAAAGGGGATAAGCATGCTATTTGCATCACCTTCCTTCCCTTTCCAGGTCTAGAGGAGCGCATGACCTAGCAGTAGTTCCACTGCTTTTGCAGTTTGTCAGTTGTCTCACAGACCGATAAGCTCGAAGATCCATAAGCCAGCACTCAACTTGTTTGGTTTGCTTCCACATCTTCTTTTATTTGCACATTCAACCCATCCCTTCTTGGCTGTGCAACGTGCTGGACTGATTTCTGCTGCTATGCTTGACATGCTGCACAGACAGAGGGCTCCATGTTTCTAACACAGAACAATTTATCAAGAAAATAAATCAAAAAGGTACCACATTTCAGCCTGAATTGTCGGTGTATCCCTAGTATGAGAGCAGTAGATGTCTTATTGGTCCAGTCAGGAGCAAATCATTCAACGTCTGTTTTAGAAGCAATTTCATAGACACACTATATCTCTCAATTAGTACGTATTGCAGCGTATCTGTTTATCAGTTTCCACTCTGCTCCCCAGGTAAATCAGGAGGAGGACAGTCTCTAGACAAACTACCATCTGAAGTATGACTTGGAATAAGCAGTCAAAATGACGTTATTTGCCCTTCAACTATTCCATTGCAAAAGATGCCTTTCAGTCCACTGTGCAATGTCAAATTGCCTCACTTGAATTGCAGAGGAAAAATTGTATATGACCTTTATCCTCACGCTCAGTCTTCTCTATCCTGGAGCTTTTTAATACAATTTAACACAATTATTTGGAATGATTTCACAGCAATATGAAGGCAACATTTTTCCTCCAACCTTCTAAAAGGCACCTAAGATATAAATTAATTTCATGGACACTAATTTCGCTGAGCACTCAAAATAAAACATAACTAATAAAGTTCCACTGACAAATAAGATGCAACTATGCAGTTACAGAACATTTTTACAGGGGGGAAAAAAGCTGAGTTTTCATGTAACTTTATCATTGACATTTTGCATCTTTATTGGAAGAATTCCCTTTTCATTTAATATACACAATTTTTTAGCATTTTTGAATCATACTTTACTGGAAGAAAAGAATTTAACAACCCACACTTTTGAGGCAGACATGACATGATGCCAGACACAAAGAAAATAAGCTGGTTTTACCTGAGTTTGTATCTTATAAAGTATCAAAACCTCTAGAAGGCTACAGTCACACTGTCCAAAAAAAGCAGGCCACAAACACACACTATATACTATTTTACTTATTTAAACAAAGTCCCTTACCCCTGCCAAATCAAAACCAGCTTTCACCCAAATAGAAACATTTCTTAACAATGAGTAATACTGCGTTACCGAATTTCAGCTGTCCTCCTACGCTAGTTGAACTGTATGCCACAGAAGATTTGTTTTTACAGAAAGAAAATGGGCGTTTTTATTCCTGCTGCATATAAAAATACCCGTTTTCCTTTTCAAGTTGAAGAGTGTTTTGCTCTTTTTGGTTTGGGGTTTGTTTTTTTAAGATAAAATAAACTGCAAACTCAAAAATACAGACAGCAACTGAGGAAAAATATCTCAGAAGTGAGAAGTTAAGAAAACTAGTAGAGTTGAACACAAATGCTTAGGCAACGCTTCGCTGTACCTACACTTATTTTTCTACCGATAGTAAGTCCATTAAGGTACGTTAACTTTGATAATTACAGGCTATAATCATAAATAGCTTAGGAATACTTTAAAGAATTATTTCTCAACAAAATTTTAAATGTTGATGTTTGGGTTTTGTTGGGGGGGGTGATAGTGGTGGGATTTGGTTTGGGGTTTTCTCTGTGTGTGTTAGTTTGTTAAGAGTTTTGTTTTTAACCAATACTATTCACAGACTTAGGAGGCAGGGAGAGGGGGAGGCCAGTATTATGATCTGAAATTTAGAAATGTGTAATTTGGGATTCTCATAAGTACAGTCAACATCCCAGTACATGAGGAAGATCAAGTAATTTACTCTTCTAGAGAAAAAAGCAATTCTTGAAAGGTTTACAGTATACATAACATTTCCTGATATACAGTAATAAATTCTGTAACCAACCGAGTACTTTGAATAAGGATAAATGATAAAATAATTAAGTTGGTGCACAAAAAGACAGTATTGATAGAAAAAACCCTCCAGACTAAAATCACATCTATGAGCTTCTTAGCCTGATTTTTCCCTCAAAATAGCCAGCACTCTCAACAGTAGGCTTTCTTCAAAATGAAAAGAAAAATGAATAAACACATTCTCGGAGACTTTCAAATTTTATGTGTTCTATGACTTCCAACAGTGTCAGCAGTTCTTCTCTGCGTATTTTGAAATAAAGTGCCAATCTAACCAGACAAGTCTTACAAAATCTTCATCTTCAGTTTTGCTGTCCTTGAATCTGTATCTTCACACTCACAGATGCCCAGCATTACCACAGATGGCAAACATCTAGCACAATTCATAAAACAAACGGACATTTTGAAACTTGATTTAGTTCTTCTAAGCTTCAAATGGAGATTAAAAAAAAATAGTGAACATGTCATTAGTCAATTTGCAAATGTAACAAAAAGGTTATTCCATAAAAATGTCAAAACAGCAATAGAAGTTTATCTTGTATTAATAGTTCTAAAAGTTACCAGAAGACAGTTGTACACCCTGGGTTAACAAAGAACACACAGATACAAACAATGCAGTCATCTACAGAAGATGACTTTCATTTACAAGGATTACAAATTAAACACTAGTTTAGAGACTGATACTGCTGAGTTTATACAGCGTAATGACAGAGAATTCTCCAGGAAAAATTGACTTGAGAACAGACCTGGGAAAGGACACCTAAACTTTGTCCATTTGTAATTATTAAACAAGTAGGTTTTGTCAGCTTATTCAGCTTATTGACAGACCAAGAATTACACAGTGTTTGACTGTGTTTATTACATTGGTTCTGTACTGTAGTTCAGAGTGAGTAGCCTTAACCTTACAAATAGAAAGCTGTTTAAAAAAAATTGCTACAAGCATTTGAACTCATTCGTTACACAGGTAAGGACCCGCTGTGCATGCACTGTAGCCCAGGCAAGTCAGGTTAGCCAGTTCTTCAGCAAGGATACTCACATGCAAAATATTCTCACCGGGCAGAGATCAGCATCTTGCCTTGCACATCTACACTAGCTCTGACTGTTGAGAGCATGGATGTTGTTGATCTTCACATTAGAAAGCTGCCAGACATGCCTGGCATGTGCTGACGTTGCCATATGTGCTCAAATGAACTGCCAGGTATGCAAACAATAGCTTTGACATAAAATGTTACTAATAATACCAGTAAATTTGGTCTCGCTACCAGCTTCCACGGCATCCATAGAACTACCATGCCAATGAGATCTAAAGAATGCTGGGATGCTTCATCTGTATTTTAAAGTTAGGAGTTCACTCAGAACTCTTAGGAGGCTTGAGAGTCTGCTCATTTGAAAAAAGGGCTCTAGGGGACACAGTAATTTTAAATTAGGTCTCCTCCAGACAGACTGAGCTGAAAGAAATGTCAGGAGCCTTTGTAAGGGAGCAGCCCAAGAAAGGGACCCCATTCTCAAAGGGGCTGATTCAACATCTGCTGATTACAGTGGCAAAACACTGCTGTTAATTAGCGTGTGTTGCGATGAAGGAACAAATAATATTCTGAACATGACTTTGGTCTAAGTCTTCAAACACTGAATGAGCTATATACAGCAATAGATTTCACACAACATTGTCCATTACTCATAAATTAGTGTTATCCTCTGTGGAGTCTGGTGGGTTTTGTTATTAGATAGCCAACAAGAATGGCAATTAAAGTGAAACAAAGTATACAGTGATGAGTACACGTTACAAACAAAATGCTCCCTTTGATCCTCCAGGTTCAAAGGCCTTCTGAAAACCCTTTATCTTGTGAGTAGATAACCACAATATTTTAGAACTTTTTGACTTATCTGATATCAGCCTTGAAACTTCTTTTAGTCAGTTTTTAATGATTCTTCATGTAATTAGTAACACCAAAGCAGAAGCTGATTGGCAAGCTACCAGAAAGCTGTTTATACAGTGGGAAAACCAGGAAAATTACAACAGCATGAGCTATTTAACTCCCTATGCAAACAGAACGCAATCTCACATTTCCAACACTGCTGAGAGAGCCACCTTGCAAATGGCTTGGCAATGAAAGACCCACTGCTCACAGTTAGCAAAGACACCTTCTTCTTGGTTCTGAAGAGCGTTCCACCAGACACATGCCAAGGCATAGGAAATTACTGTCAGTCTCCACAACTGCAAAGTCATATGCATCTTCTCCTTACTGTCATCAGCACAGAGTATTACCCGGCACTGAGATTCTCTGGGATCAACCCTTCAAATTAACATTTGGACAAGCAGTCATATCAGACACGCAAAGTCTTCCCCCTCCACTCCCAATCAAAGTACATTACAATAGCTCACAGTTACATCATCGCCACGCCAGGCAGCATAGACTTCTGTTAAATACAGCTTCTTAAAGCTCATAAATGTTTTAGACTAGGTCTGTTCCTCTGCACCCAGCCTAATAGCAGACAGATAACCAAACAGAAGGAAGTTTCTTAATTTTTCTTATCTCTGCAGAATAAGAGATCTGCTTCTCCAGCAGATACCTTGAATCTACTCAGCACCTGCAAGTACTTAATATTATTCTTTAGCCTTCCCATCACGGCACCCAAATAACTTGCAAATTAGAGTTAAATCAATCACATAATGCACTTGCAAAGAGAGTTCTGATCCCACGTTTATGTGATAGACAGAGATGAATACCTAGGCACAGACCATCAAAAATAATTTAACACCTTTTGAGAGTCTTGGCTCAAATTGCCTACCTACATGAAATCTGTGGCTAGTGGTGACTAAGAAGTCTTTTTAGTTCTGAGCAGGTACCTGGTGTCTGGACTGATAGTTTTCCCTCATTCCCTAATGCTCTGACCATGAAGAGTTTGGACAAGGCCAAGGCTTCTCGCCCTCTGCAGTTCTGCTCTTTTTTGTTATTGAACAATAGCTTTTTGGTCATTGGAATTTTGATCCAACTCATCAGAAATCTGTAGGATTTGACTTTCCAAAATGTTACCTTGTATTTGAGCTCTCTCTATGTTTTATGATTTCAAGAAAAGCATGACTGAATATGGGAAAAGAGAAGAATGTACCTATCGGAACAGCAATATCAGACAAAAGCAAAACACATTATTTTCACTCCATTTCTCCCACTGTTAAATAGCTTGACTTTTGTATACCAGCATTCCACAGTTATATTATGAAGACAGCTACAGCATAATGTGTTTTCTTTTAAAAGGTCATCATTATATTAGCAGTATTTGATGCATTGTGACCACAGCACACATTTTTTAGAGATAAGAGCATATCTAACATTTTTCTATAATTTATTGGCATCAAGAAAGTCTATTTAATTTTTGCTTTCAGAAGAACATTTGCAAACGATAAGGCATAACTCAAGAAACCTTTGCAGCTGCAACTTCCCTCAAAAGTAGAGCAGAAATCCATGCCTGTCAATATGCCCGAGCAGGATTAAAACAGAACAAAAAGAAACAAAAAACTAAAATCCCCCAAACTATGAAACAGTTAATTATTGGAAGCAAATGCTTCATGATCTGCGTATGGTACCCAGAGTTGAATAGATCGTTAGCTAAACTTCCAGTCAGCATTCCACATAAGCATATGTTTTCCTCATAAGTGGCTGTGTAAGTTTGCCAGCAGTCTCGGTGACTTAACTGGAAGTACTTATGTTCATTGTGCAATAAACAGGGCCAAGGAAAAGCAGTGATTTTTCTAGGGTCTTAACTTCATAATCATATGCATTTCCAACAGTCCTGTGCATGTTTTCCAGTTCTTACTGCTCTTAATTTTCCCCTCCATACTGAATCCTCAATAGAAAACCACTACATCTGGTAAATGTTAAGAGCTACACCCAAACTCACGATGCCCTTTAGTAGAGCTCCTATTCTCTGTTTGTGCTTCCCTGTTGCAGCTTAACTACATATATTCTCACATCAAGCTTGAGAGCATGCATGGGTCAAGGGTCATACACAGTAGACAGCTTGCATGCAGCCACCCTGGTTTTAAGAGTAAGAGAATGTAATGGTATGGATGCCGGCAGCTCAGTGCCAGCTGGCCCTGGTGCCATTGAGCAGTCCCAGGCATGTTCGGTTTACTGCTATAAATGTAGCTGTAGCACATTAATGAGCAACACAGACAAGACTTTGTGGATTCCTGCCTCCTGTCCTCACAATAAGCACTGCATGAATGCTGCCCATAAATTAGCTGACAGCTGAAGATAAATAAACAGAGAAATCAGTTAAATAAAAGCATATCCAGGTAGAAAACACTGCAAAGATCTTGAGGGAGCCCATAAATGAATAAGACACAGGTGCTGACAGAAACTCCACACACACACACACACACACCGCCTCCCATGTAGATCTGACCCATAAGTATTTTAGTATGATGGGCTCTAGTGACCATCTGGGTGTAAAGGTCCCTTCAGCATTAGGTTCCCAGATTGGCAGCAACAATCTGTGTACAAGACAAAGTGCCCCCAGACAACCCCGAGAAACATCTCAATTCAAAACTCCCAAGCCTCGAGTACCCTATGCATGTTAATGTCTCTCAAGAACATATTAATATTTTCAACATTTTATGAAGTACTCTAAAACCTAGAAAATGTACTCATCTCCATTTATTTACAGCAGTGATCTACTAAGATTCTCACTAACTGAAAACAGATGTAGGAAGATATTCCCTGCCACAGAAGACATATTACTTCTAGCAGTTAGAATTATATACCAGCTACAGGATGCTGCTGAATGTGGTGTAAATAAGATGCAATTTCAATAATGGAATACCCTCTTTATTCCCCTCAAACAGGCTGTTTTGAGATAGATTCTGCATCTCATTTAATTTTAGAACAAGAGGAACAACCTATTTGCTGAAACCTTCTGGTCAGATCTGTTTGTTTGCTTATTTCTGGTCTGTAGGTGGGGTGGTGCTTGGAGCATTTGAGCTCAAGGAAGCAGGTGGGTGGCAGGGACCTTGCTTTTCCCACTGTACTAATTTCCAAAGACTGAAATAAACATAAAAGTAAAAAGTGCAGCTCACAAAAGGTGTTCAAACACATTAAATGAGTTCAAAAGCCTCCGAGAGGCAGAGACTTCCTGAACAGGGAAGCTACAGTACTAAAGGAGCAATATTAATTAAATATATTTTAATAGTATCTGCTACAAAACACTTGACAGCATCCTAGCTCTTCCTGGAATTCTCAAAATATGGCCACAGATAGATACTGAGTAAGGAGTGACAAATGCTGGAATTTCTTCCATAGGAAAGGATTTTGGGAAGGAAAAAAAAAATACAACACCAAACAACAAACCACCCAACCCCCCCCCCCCAAACAAACAAACAAACCCAAAAAGTAAGCAACCCACAAGCATTTTGATGGATACAGCACACAAGGCATATGTTAGGGAAAAAGAGCTTTTGCTTTCTGCTGTACTTTGCTACCATGGGAGTTGTACACCTCCCAGAACACGTGATTCTTCTTGAATAAAAATCAAAATAACCAACACAAGGTGCTGAGTTTTGTCCTAAAAAGCCCAGAGCCTTCATTGCTGATCCCATTTCTCATTATTAAAATATTATTATTAGCATTTATCAGACATTGTATTGATTGCAATCTAAGCTCACTTTTCATTGCTATGTAGCCCACGTGTGTCTGCTACAACAGATTCTTATGAAAATCCAATATCAACTAGTAATTTTGCTATTTGATTACTGGGGATCCCAGCTCAAAGAATCTCCAGATACAGACAGTATTCAAAGTCCTATAAAACTCTCTCAGCCACATGCTGAAAAGAATTACGTGTCTACCTGAGAAACCTACCCCAACCCTGAAGCAATCAAGCTCGTTAGTTAGCACACATTAGTGACAAATAGTCTTAGGGGACTCAAACCCCCTGCTCCAGGCCAGAGGTGCATGAGTGCCCAGCCTGCCCCCAGGCTGCTGGCTGCTCCTAAAAGCAACAGGTAGAAGTGCAGCTAGATGTGAAGTTGAAAAGCAGCAATATGTTTTCTAATCACAGAGCAGGGTTAAAGGAACTAAATACATTAAACGTGAAATGAGTAAATAAATCCCAAGAAATAGAATTAAGATGAGCATTAATCAGGAGGATTTTGAGCATGGCACATGCATGGACTAGTTCATAGGAATCTTGCTAATTGCCTTTCAAAGGCCACTTTATCCTATTAAGATTATCCTCAGGAGGCTCAAGACTTTGGGGGCAGCAGGGAAGACTGAAAAATGTAGCCACATTTATCACATTTAGAAACAAACAGAAATTGATTTTTATTTATCTTATGAAGCAAAACCTCTGTTATCTTTCTCTCCTAGCATTTAATCCCTTTTTTTTCCCCTAGCAATATAAATAATGAGACACACCAATTAAACTGAGGGTAACCTTCTAAGCAGTAAGAGATAAACACCATGACACCAACTTTAGTAAGAAATAAATGTAATTTCTCTTGTGCACAAGTGTTGATGCAGACTACATGACTGTCTTAGAATTATTGCCATGACCAAGCAAGGTATAAATTATGACAGGTCCACATGGAATACAGATGATTTGAAGCAAATCAAAGGCATTAACCTTAGTAAGGTGCTTTGTCTCTCTTAAATGCCACTCTTACTTTCTGTAACAGCAGCCACTAAAAATCAATGATCAGAGAGCTCTGCATGCAAAAGAGCTGTTAACCTCTGGAACTTCAGCCAAAGGAACCCATGCAACCACAGCCACAAATCCATCTTCCAGATTCCTCCACACTAACACATAGCACCTGCAATAGCTCCAATAAAATCTACAATTAAAAAAATAATAATTAAATTTTCACTTTTGAAGTCAACTCTACAAGAGTCTCCCTGAAAGCTTCAGTCAGGCATTGCAGTACCCTACACACTGCTAAAAGTAGCAAGGCCACACACACAGCAGAGCTAAAATATAAGACCATGAAAGAGACTGAAAATTGAATAGAAATAATTCTTTTCCTTTCAATAACATGGCAATAGTTCAATCCAAGTCTCAGCCAGATCTCAATAAAGTCAATGAGAATTGTTTCATTGAATCAAATGATGTATGATTAGGTCCTCGCAGAATTATATGTAATACTATACTCAAAATTGTAAAGAGTTTCATGTTGACATCTAAAAGCCTATTTTCCTTCTGGAATTCTGCAATGAAGCTACTGTAAAAAGGAATCAACACATAGTACAGTGGAAAGATTATTATAAAGGGTTATTAAATCTAGCTCAAAGATTGTGGATAAGAAGAACGAAATCCCTCATGTCATACTGACTTATGCCAAACACACTGTTTCACACTACAAAAACCCTGTTCCAGATTTCAAAATGGGATCTCTAACACAGTAAAAGCAGTAACAGTATGGTTTGCAAAAGAGGGGAGCGGGGAAGAAAGCTCCTAAAGCAAAAGATAAATTTTGGGTTTGTACACTGATAACAACTTAAAGTTTATTTTTTTCACACAGTCTGCCAGGACAAGGCAAGAAAGTGTTACTTAGTCTACCAATTTCAGGGTAGCACTGCTATTAATATTATCCATCACTATTCTTTGTCTTCCTAGCAGGCTGGTAGAAGTATCTAAGCGCTGACACACACCTCAACACCTCCCTGTCAAAGTTAATACGAAATTGATTTTACTTTCCAAAGGTAAAACGAAACTGCATGAAGTCAGATACAAATGGTGTTCACACATCACCGTACAGCACTTTTTATAATTCCTGTAAGATTTCATGAGTATACCACAAGAATTTTCTACCTAAACCTTGGAAGCTTCAGATCAAAATAGTCAATTATACGTCTATGTTTCGGGGCGGGGGCTGGGCAGAATATATATGCATATATTTATATATATTTTTTTTCCCCATTTTGTTTCAGTTCTTGTAGTTCTTCTAAATAGATTCAGTACTTTTTTTAGCACAGATCTGGGAGGGAACTACGCATAACACTGGATTTGGATTCATTACAGAACATCAGACTTTTTGATAGTAGAAGAACTGGCAAACACCACTGCTAGTTACAGCATGGCAGAAAAGGAGCTTTAAGATCAGGTTAATTTATTAGAAGCAAATGAGGTACTGCTATTCAAAAATTCTTCTTTAAAGGTAAATTGTTCATTCTTGCTTCATTCCCTTCTCTCTTCAAGGGAAGATTTCCCCATTGTTCTCCTATCTGAAGTCTCTGAAATAAATATAGCTGAGGAAGTGCCAGTGGATTAAATCCACTGATCTCCTGGAAATCAACCATTACCACTTTGAGTTGAGGTCTTCAGCTTTGTGCTGAAAAAATAAGTAGAATGCCAACCATTCCTGTCTCCTGTTGACACGCAAGATGGCACGCCCAGGTAACACAGCTGCATTAGCTCCACTGCTTTTGATAACACTGCTATTCGTTGATTTATGTGCCATCTGGCTTACTCTGAGTATTGCTTTCGTATAATCTGTTCATGAACAAAGAGCAGATGATGCACAAAGGAAGAGATATTCAGATGTTCTTTCAAGGGCATCCATGTTGCTTTTTTCATTTCATAGCAACATCTAAGCTATTAATTTATCTGCAAAATTTCTATTGTCATTTCTCATTAATAATGATCACTTTAGGGCATTCCAGAGAGGAAATGCAGTCTTGTGTTCTACAGAAATCAATTTACTGACACCATTAGAGCTGTGCAAATAATTTATTTTTGGTTCATCTGCCAAGCAGAAGATGTTGAGGGAAAGGTTTCCACCAGAATTAAATTCTAAAGAACCACCAATTTCTTGCCAAAATGGAAAAAAAAATATGTAAAATAATAATAAAAAAAATCAATGCAACAGAAAGCATTCCTCAACAAGCAAAGCTTTAATTTCTAACAAATGTAGGAAAAATAAGTGAGATTCAAGAATTATAAAGCTATAAAGTGATGGAGAAAGAGCTATGATGTTCTTTATACACTCAGTAGTGCCAATATTCCATCAGGATCTGGAAGGCTCCAGTTCAGCTGCTCTGTTTGCTCAAAGCTACTGGAGCCTGTACTAGCCCCCCTACTTTTTAAAAAACTCTCCTAACCAGCAAGCTGTTCAGCCCCTTTTGTTTGACCTATTTCAGTTATATCCAATTAATCACTGCAGAAAAAAGAAAAAAAGCAAATCACAGGAATGATGCTCGAGCATGTGGCTTAAAAATCCAGAGAACAAGGCACTTTTTCCTCTGCTGCCTGCTGAAACTAATGTTTAAGTGCTCTACATACTTTGAAATCATTATATCTAAATATTTTGCACACATCAGAAGCAGGTTCCAGTTCCAGCTGCCTGAATACTTATTAAAATACCTATAGAAGTACTTACTTTTAAAACATGAATGTTTTTCATGGTTTTATTTTTTTTAAAAAAAGCATTAAAAAAGTATAAGCACACAGGTGAGCAGGGACCGAAAAAAACAACCTTCCTTCATGTAGAAATGGGTAAACTACCAGGCTATGGAGTCACTCCTTTAATCCATGCATATTTAAACCATTTAAAGTATAACGGTTTCAACAAAAGGAAAAGGCAACAGAAGGGTAAAGCGAGGATGTATGTACACAGTTAAGGGATTTCACTCTCCTGGGTGTATGGCACAAGCTCTGCTCCTCGGGAAAGCCTAGATGAGAAGACACCGCATGGCATGTAAGACCTCCAACACTGTCACAGAGGTGAGAGAGCAGGAAGAGAAGCAGAGGTTTGCTCTCCAGCATGCTGCATCTGCCTGAATCTTCCTTTGAGGGTTCTATTCAGGTTTTTGTTTGTTTTGGTGGGGGTTTGGTTGATTTGGGATTTTGGTTGATTTTTTTTTTTGGGGGGGGGGAGGGGGGGAGGGGGGGGGGGGGGGGGGCGGGGGCGATGGATGTGTCTGGTTTTGTTTTTAAACGACCCAGAAAGGCAGGATGGACTGCTATTCTGCACAGCCCTACCCAATGACCCAGGCACTGGCTCAGCGTGCGCCATCACCCTCACTGCACCTCACACCCACCCAGCCCCGGCAGGTGCTGAGCACTGGCCACGCGTGGGGCGCAGTACCCACGTACCTTATAGTGTTTTTTTGGTCTAGACATGCTCTTCAGCTGACCTTTGTGTGGACTGTTCCTGTTGTCTTGATGGAAACAAGCACTCAAGATGAAATCTTGAGCAAAACCAGGTCTCTCCCACTATTACTAAATTAGCAACACTCTATTAAACTCACACAGATGCTTTCACAGAGGACAGAGTGAAAGCAGGGCCTTCTGTTGGGTTTTGTAAACCCCAGCTCTAACAGTAAGGCTGTGTTACAGACCTGGCACCAGAGACCAGTATAAACAGTAAAGCTAGACAGAGAACAATTTTTTGACCTTTACCCATAACCTAGCATTTTCAATCCGGTCGCATTAGACCTGGCTTTTAATCTTACTTAACAAATCTTTATAATCTTTATTAAACTTTTAAATCTGTCTGTTCTCATGGGGGCAGTGCCAGGTGTTCTAGCAAGAGCTGTTCCTCCCCAGCCTTCCTCAGCAGGAGCCCTGCCAGCAGCTTCGCACCCCAAGGCTCTCGCCCCCATACCCCAGGCAGCAGGGGTGCAGCACCAGCTTTTGCCTATTTTCAGCACTCAACCCCATCCACAGCTTCGTTATATTTAAGAGGTCATTAAGAGAACCTAACAAAGAGCAGTTGCTGAGTTACCTAAAATCCAGCAACACTTGCAGCTAGGAAGAATGAAAGTTTTGGCACAGACTTATGCAGGAAAACCAAACTTCAGTAGGAAGAGCACTCATCCACAGAAGTTGAACCTCTTGCTGTATTTATCGTTGCAAGCATAATCACTCCAAATCATTTACTTCAGCACAAAACCCACATGTGCTAGGAAACTTCTATGCCTTTTCTTTTGCATGGCTGCATAGGTAACAGTCACCTTGCCGTTTTGCCATTGTCAAGCCTTTCCCAAAGGGAAAACATTCTGCATAAGCAAAAACTTGCGCTGAAGCTAATAGAATTTATGCTTATGGTACACTGAAATAAAGTCAAATTTCTATATAGAGTGTGGAGGGAACTTAAATTAAGTTGCTGCTTAAATACCTTGCTGAATCAGGATCTAAAGCATATCTATGGTAGCAGAAAGAGTTAAGTGAAATGTGTCCAGCACACATTCATCATAAAAGTAATTTCATTTCAATTAATTATCAGCGCTAACTGTAGTTAGCATCATACAGTTCTGGGAAATGATGCTGACTTATAAAAACAGTAGTAAGAACTCAATCCCTAATATTTCCAAGAGCATTAAGATTAATAGATTTATTATGTAAGTGTTAAAGCTTCTATATTTCAGTTTCTTCTAATTTTATTGGAGAAGCTATTAAAGACCGTGTCTCAAAGAATAAAAGTAAAGTGCCAGAAGTAATAATATAATTTTTAATAAAGTTTCTTATTTTGATTTACAGTCGACAGAAGCTGCTGTTCTTTTATGCCAAAAAAGATTCTGCCTACCTGCATAAGATCTGACATTTCTCAGAAGAAACATCAAGTCTCATAGAACATTTGGAGCATTGCATTTTCTTATTAGTCGGAAGAGTGAACTGATTGGCTCTGTTATTAAAGATAATTTTAGACTATTTCCTGTGTCACAAACCTAACTTTAAAAAATTTAAATGAAATAAGCTATTTGGTTGCAAATTACACTGTATAACTCCCACAATTCTGCTTTCACTTCTCTACAAAAATATTGTAAAATCATTATTTCCTATTTTCTTCTATGTCACACTTGAATTGTTTCTCCACAAACACAAGCCAGGCTGAATGCCATTTTTGCCTAGAAAAGCAAAGATTAAAACCAAAGAAAAGCACCAAGAAAAAACCAAAGCAATAGTAACTAGAAAACCACACACAGATTCTTAGGCAACTGAGTTCATGGAGTTACTTTTAGTCACAACGAATCCCTGGGAAGCTCCCTGACCACAGCATTACTTAATCGCTGCCTTCCTACCCTCTATATTATTTGTTCACATCCAGCATTATGCTTGAACACAAACATATTTTGAGTTTGTGCTTTTGATGAAATTGAGGATTCCTCAGTTTGAGGATTAAAGAAACTCCCTTATAATTCTGTGTCAAGCCTGCCTGCCCTTTAGGTCTAAGGAAACTCTTTGGTCAACAGGGATGCAGCCAAGCATTGAACACCAACACAGAAGAGCCATTCTGCTGGAAATATTTCATCCCCTCCTTCCTCAAGCACTGAGACAGCAGAGGAAGCTTCTCCTGGAATGCAAACAGAAAAGTTACTGGAATTGTGCTGTTCCCCACAGCAATACAGACATACCGCCACATGTGCGACAGCTCTTCAAGACAACTTTCAACCTTAAATGCACCTGTGAACCCTCAGGTTGGTGAAAGTTTAGAGTCCCGAAACATTCCGTTCCCGTTTCTTTCTCTTCCCCATCTATCTGGCATATAGCATTATGCATATCAGAAATAGGTGCATCTTACTAACAGCAGCTATCCATAACATAATGTGTTGTAAAACATAACATCAGGAGTACAATTAAAGAAAATAGATTTGGGCAGTTAATGCTTCAGCTGTCAAACAAACAGCAAAATAAAGGTGACACACAAGCAATGAAAAGAAAAATGGTTTAGATCACATAAAAGCAACTTATAACCTTGGCATTCAAACATCTTCAAATTTGATTTTTATTACGGGACATAAAAAATAATTTCTTTAATGTATCCTTATGTTTACAGTTTCAATTCAGTTTCACAGAAAAAGAGTAAAATTGATTAAACTATGTTTTGAATGGTATTAAAGGCAATGGAAGTTGTGGAGCACACTCGATCACTTCTCCACAGCAACAGAACTGCAAAATCCTGTGAGCTGCCACACTGTGACTCAGGGACTGGTTTAAGCCAGAGCCAAGCCAAAATGTGTTCGTATTTGTGCCCTTTAGGGTGCTGTACACAGCTAGGAGCCAGTACCATCACCCATTTCTGTTCCAATAGTGCTGTTACTGACATTGCCATGCAACTCAGGCATAGACCATACTCCATCTCTCCTCTTGATCCCCACCTCATTCTTCTGTGTGTCTCGGCAGGAGCAAGGAGCACTGGGTCCAGGGTACAATTCACAACAGCTGACTGGTTTGAAACTCTCCCCCTCTAGGGAATACAGCGAGGCAGAGGACACGGAAGAGTGACAAGAAAATACTCAGAATGAGTGGGCACCTGAAGTTTCGGGAATTGACTCTTCTGGGGAAAGAAACAAGCTGATTTGATACATCAAAATTTCCCATATGGTTAGTATAGTATCCTTTATTCTAAGCCTCGCAGCAGCACTGCTTTCCCTAAGACATGATAAAACCATGAAAATATTCTTCTGCTAACTGTGCAGCATTTTTGTATAAGGACCAGAAGAAGGATACAGGAAACTGAACACACCAACTGTGATGTCCACACTAGTGTATTTTCATATTTTCCCCCCAAGTATTATATGCACATTATTTTCATAATTCCTTGAATTCTGCCTCCCACTGTATTTATTCTTTGAAGTTGGAAGTTATATTTTTGTATAAGTTGGTGTTAATGTTTTATAAAGGTCAAATTATAGTGTTCTCCCTACTGTTTTATTATAGGAGTTGAGAGCTGGCACTGTAATTAAAATTTCAGCTAAATAAAGTCTGCAGGATTCCTAGTTGTAACCAGACAATATGGTTTTCTAGCAAGCCAGAGCACATTTTGCCGCTAGTTCACCATCACACAAAAGAAGGTGAACAAAGCCCATGTACCTGAATACATTTATATAATGTTTCTTAGTATGGTTAGCAGATAATATAAAAATATTCTCATTATAGGATATAAATAAAACTAAAATTAAAAATGCACCCGTTTTCTACAACCTACTTTTCAGCATTTTGGCAAAAATTGCAAGACAGGACAACTCAGTATGTATAAACCTAGGTCTAGCCAAACTGTTCACACTACTGTTGATACAGGATATCAGAGATTTGCAATTTACCCTTCAGTAAATTTAACCTGGATCCCTGACTGCAGATGAGTCCCACGCATCAATTAGATTATCATTTGCTTCACTCTAGGCAGCATTTAAGCTCTGGTACTTGCTAGCAAGTGTTTACAAAGTGTCAAAGATATACCAATGCTGGCTACAACTTCACTGTTGACTCTCTTGTTATGGGCTACCTCTAAGCTGCTCTGGTATTGCCTCCATTTTGCTTCCTTCTTTAAAGGTCCCTCAGTTCTGCTTCAGTTCTCTCCACAGCCAAGAGAAAGTTGCACTGATATTTTTTAGAAGAAAGGAAACAAATCAAAGCCAGTATTGAAAATGGAGCTCCTGCCTAAAAAGCAATACCCTGACCACTATAGGAATCATCTTTTAGGCCTTCCCAGGGCTCTCAGTTTCATTCTCACCCTGGTTAAAAAGAAATCTTTGTGAAGAAATTTCATATTTTTGTTAAAGATAATCCCTTTCAGGCAAGGCTTTCTCCAGCCAATTTATTATTTCAGCGAATCCTACCAATCACCAGGGTTGATATTTTTTCAGGATAAAAAAAAAAAAACCAAACAACCCAGAACACAAACATTTAAGTTAATATTCACATCACAGAACATGACATGCATTCACTCCACTGTCTACAGCTGCACTTGTCTGCCCAAGAAGAAGCAGTAGGTACAAGGCATACAAATATAGACACAAAGTCATTGCAAAATGACCAGGGTTTTCAGAATCATTCCATAAAAAGTTACATTTTTTTCCCCTCCTTCTCTAGAGGAAAGAATTTGAGTAGATAAGCTGAGCAGAGACATAAGACAGAAGCAGGAACACTAGTCTCCAGCTAGGGAAAAAAAAAAAAAAAAAAAAGCAGCACACAATCTAATAAATTTCTGAAAGACTTTATGAGTTTACTGTTAGTGTTAATTACTCTCAAAGCGAGACAGAGATCACATGCCATGAAAGCTATGTAAAAAGGAGATGTGTCCATTAAAGCAGACAAGAGCTGATGCGTACAGATAGATCGCTCTGTCCAGGAAAGACTGCTTTAGAGTAAGCAGAGGGAAAGAAAAACTGCAACTTGAAGCATAAGTGTAATTACATTAGAAAAGTTATAATATGATTTAGATTATCAGAGAGAAATCCTAAAAGCTAAGAATTAATTGTGAACTACATCTACGATTATTTCCAAGGATACTTGCATGCTTTAAGGTATCATTAACTTAAATGAGATTCTATGTTTAAAGGAAGATTTAACCTCATATACTCCCATTAATTCTTGCTAAATGTCCACACTGCACTTTGAAATGTAATGAAAAAGGTTAGCTAGCCATCATTCTTTTGAAAGGTGCTTTCCTAAGATCCTCAAATTAAAAGTCCTGTCAGTAATGCTGTCTGGGAAAATACAAAGCTACGTACTACAGAAACGCATTAATGTCTCAGCATGTAGTAATTTGTGCTGCATCTGTTTGTCAGATACGGACAGCAGCTTCCTCCTGACAAAGCTGGGCTGATGCTGTAGCCTCTTCAGAATGACCCCAGCAATAAACTCCAGCCAGAAGTCATGTGCCCCTACCCCTCATTTCCTCAGGAAGACAACCCTGATACATTTTGTCAGCCATAACCAATTAGCATCAGATTATTTGCCTGCTGAGTTTCTCCAAAGCAAAGCTACCTACATTTTCCTAAAAGGCAGATTTTGGCCTTTCCACATGTTTATGCACCTGCAGAGAAGGAGGCTGCCTCTTGGCTTGCATTGTTAATCACTTAGGGAGTAATAGCTTAGTTCATCTGATTTTTTCTGGTTTGGAATTGCCAACTGGAAACGAACAGAGAAGTCTTCCATTGAAGCACCTGGGGACATTATTAATACAAGGGTTGCACTGCACTTAGCAAGCGACTCATCCTACTAATACTGAGCAGTTGGTCATTGATTTAGACTATTAGAAGAACAGCTGGCGTGCTTCAGCCAACCAAAGTCTACAAGTATTTTAAAAAAATCTGCAAAACAGATAAGTTTGTGTAGGATTGTTGGGGTTTTTTTGTTTGTTTGGGATTTTTTAACCCAGGGTTGCACAGCTTTTCCCAACAAAACAGGCAATACACATCCTGGATTTAGATCTTCATTTCCTCCACCATGGAATTGTAACGTCAGGAGGAAGTTTCACGAAACATATAAGACTTTCCCTCCGTTCCTCTACAACAGCCGGCTACATCCCTGAGAGATTTTAACTTAGCCCTGAAGATGTTTATCACATACTAAATTGTTCTTTCACATTGTTCTATCTAACATCCTACCTTTTCAAAAAAGGTTTAATTAAATGTATATACATAATAAATCAAGCAGTCTGTTTTTAACTCATTTCCCTTTGGGTCCTGTTAATAAGCTGACATGCACTGTTTGAAAGGCAACTGTCTGACCCCCTGGCACTCAACAACCATTTTTTCCCCAATTTTTTTTGCTTTAATCATGTGTGAAAGCTGTTTAACATATGATACGATATTCTGTTATGTCGCAACATCAATCTGCATACATCTATTCAGAGACACATCTGAGATATTCTATATTTCTTAGTTACCATACATATTTGCAAGAGACATGCAGACAACTTTCTCCTTCTGTGCAAGATTTAGGCATCAAATTTAGATTAAAACGCAGTGCCTCAGGTTTTTAAGTGCAAAAGGATTTTCCCTTTGAAGATCTTCCTCACTCTGCCCCCATGAACGTGTTGTAAAGTTCCCAAACTCCCACTTCAAAATTATTTGCACAATTTTGCAACCATTTTCCATAGCCCCAGATATTTTCTGGAATTTTAGTAACGTGAGTTTGGCTTCCTAAGCCATTTAAAAGGGAACAATGTGATTAAGAGGTATCTCTAATGTCTGGCTTCAAATCTTGACCAATAATTCTGTCCACATGGCATAAAAATGTCCCAGATTGCCTGATCTTAATCACGTATCCAAGTGTTAGAACTGAAGCTCTGATATTCAAGTTCTAAACATGTGCACATAACGATATATTTTAGAGTATAAAAAGCATTCCACTATCTGGGTAGAAAAGTTGAGACGTATTTCTGCAGAACCTGCTACCACATGCCAAACACAGGAACCAAGTAATTTTTCAACATTTTCTATAAAGTACATTTCTTAACATAGCAAGTGATTGCAAGAAATGAAAGTAATTTTAAGATGTTTGTAGAATTCAAAATGCATTAAAGACTTCTTTATTTTGAAAAGTCACAACTATGTATTACAGATATGTACACCTTAATAGATGAAAAATCCAGTTATGCAGCTATTACCCAGAAGTCTAGTTTTCCCTGCAAGAAATTACTAAGCCAAAAATCTTACCTCACTTGAACATGTTCTTTTGCAAACTACAACTACCACCTGTAGTTCAAATTACTCCAAACCTGCAAAATTCAGCATGAAGAGCTAACACCAACATGTAAACCTCATGTTAAAACCCACAGAGGGTCTGACATATTACAGTATGTTGAATTGGGCTGCCACCTTGGCTTTATGCAAGAGGAAGTGAAGCAGTGGGAGATGGATCAGGTGTGTGTGATAATGCATACTGTAAGGATCAGAATAAACAAGAGTAACAGCAGTGGTATTAATAGCATGAAACAGTTGCAGAAAAAGGCCACCTGTACAGTCAAATGGCATAGTAATCAGCGGGAAGAGGGGATGCGATAAATCAGCGATCTTACACGGCATCATCTGACAATCAATAGGAAATGTTTTGACATGCATGTGGTTGGCACTGTGACATGATATTGTAATGGTAGGAATGGTCCCCTCTGATCTTTCCACAGGCATCATTCAGTTTGAACAAAAGAAAACCTTCTTGGATGCTACAGCTTTGCTAGACAACACAGGAACTGCTTTTAAGCATTAATGATAAGCAGACTGATACATTTCCCATCATGTGATTGAACAAAGGTTTTCAATATGGTTGAATAGAAAATTCTGTGTTAAAATCCACAGACTAAAAAAAGTACCCAAATGCGGATAGACAAAGCCCCAATGTTGAAGCAGCCGAAGCTCTGAAACATGCAATCTATCACGCAAGAGACAGAAGAGGTCAGCCATTAATTAACATCCAAATTAAAGCTTTTCAAGTAAGGGTCAAAACTTCCTTTGTTTTGACATTTAAATCACTCGCAATGTATTCTCCAGTTTAGTATGCACAACACGTCACCTAACGCCTTTATGTTAATTGCCTCAATTTTTCAAGTGCACTATTTGATTAATTGTCAATTAAAAATACCCCCAAAAGCCAAGACTTGTGTATGTTAAATATAAACATGATTAATGTAACACAATTACATTTCCACATTTGATGAGTCTGATTAGGAACTTTCTATCAGCCTGGCATGACAGAGCACTGTCACTACCAGTGACCTGTCAGCCTTGCCAAAGACAAGCTTTCTGATGGGGAAGCATTTCATGGCCACAAATATTTCAGAAAGGTGTAAAACCTGTAATTAAATGCTGTCAACTACCACTTTATTATCTTCTCTGTTTGATTGTGGAAGGTAGTCCTAGGTATATAATAAATAATAAAAAAAACCAACCTGAGGAAGAAAAATCCAGTAATGCAATTGCTTGTTAAAGCAACAGTTCTGTGGACAGACCCTCTAGTATTTCAGAAAGTGGCTCTGAAACCTCTCCCACTACAACAAGAAAACATCTGGTTTAAGAAAATGGCACTCAGGGAAAAGAACTGGTCAGACCAAAAATAGGATGGCAATGCCTGATTTTGTTTAAATCATTGAAAACAAGTTATAAGGAGATAGAGGTCTGATGAGGAAAAAAAAAAAAACCACCCCTCAAAATCAGGGAGAATAAATTACAGAATTAGGAAAATAAAGTAGCCCAAGTCTAGAGATTGCAGTTAAGTGAGACACAATGGTAAATAAAAAAATCCCAGCAGTTCAGCCTGAGCACAATGTGATAAAAGCTAAGAAATAGCAACAGAATCCCACTGAAACTAGCGGGAAGGAGGGTATACATACACAACTGATGTAACTGTTACAGCCAGCTTATAAGTAGGATTTGATATGAATTGGTACAAATCAGAATAAGAAATAACATAAAATTCTGTACCCTCAATTCGCACTTCTCTTCCTTCTTCCCATTAGTAGATGTAGGATATATTTAACATTGCTGTATGTGGAAGTAATAAATACACAAGCAGCAGCCATAACCTATATCTAATCACAAGGGAGATACTAGCAAAGACATATACAGTAAGTCCTTGTTTAAACTGACAAATAAAAAACCTCCCTTCTATTACACTTCAGAAAAGAATGGAGGACTACAAACACAATCACTGCTATAGGCCTACTTTGCATATTTGCCTTATTAATTTACATAGCCCTGGTAAGCCTCACGTTGCAACACAACTGCTAAATTACACCACTCTTTGGTAGTAGGTATAAAAAAATGCAAGAGCATACAAAGCATATTAAAACAAACAATTAAAAATATTAATTCTGTTGACAGCTAAAATGAAGAAACTTTGCAGAGGTTTAATGCTGCTGCATGAAGGACATCGTGTTTGAGTGATTGAATTAACTAGAATCACACATTGACAGGCTGCCTTTGTTGAACATTACATATTAGGCCAATTTAGTGTCTGCTTATCAAAATAATTTAATTTTGAAGATTGTTTCCAGGCATTTCTAAATCTCATGCTCCTTTCTCCCCAACCTCTCCCCCCCTTCCCCCATTAATGATGAAGTCTTATTAATGACAACGTCTTAATTATTGTGCTAGTTTCACACCAGTGCAATTTGGTAGGTGACCACAAAGCAGCCCAGTCAACTTTGGCTTGACCAACTCATCATTTTGGTGTCTGGGAGGACAAGCACAAATCAGGACATCTGGCCAGACAGACTACAGCCTCAAAGTTCTGAAGCAGCCAAAGAATACTACAAAGGTTATTTTATTCAACTTAAAACTAACATCTAATATTACTTTTCTTTACATAAGTCTTCAACATCGCGTGCTTATTAAATCTACTGTATTTCCCAGAACCTAAGAATTCCTACTTTTAAACATGTAGGAATGATATATTTATCAACTTTTTAAAATAAGAATTTTTAAAAAAAATGCCTAAAGAAATTAAAAGTTTGAAATCTCTCTTCTAAACTGAGTAACAATCTCACATCTCTGAACAGCATTACTACTTATCATCCAAATTTTCTCTGAAAAATCAACGCTGAATAAGTAACTTAACAAAATGCTTAGACTAAAAATGTTATCCTAAAGGTTTATTTTAACACCTGTTAAAGGCCGAGTGACTTAAAGTAATTTCAACAGACTCTGGCAACTAATTCCAACATTACATTTTGAAAAGTTAGTGCTATTTTAAAACGAGCACGCACAGATTACAATTTCATCCAAACATACATAACAGCAAAAATATATCAATACGTAGCAGTAATATCTGGAGGGAACAGAGAAATGTAAAACATTTAATGAGTAATACTGTTCTGCATTTCTTGATTTCACCAACCTATTACTATGTATCACCACATTGTAGGATCTAGATACTGTATGTAGTAGTATAGGTGCTGTGCAACTGTAAAAATTCTTGGTCTAACAGCAAGAAACCAAGCATGATAGAGAAATTTTTGTTAATATGTATTATATGCAGAAGTCCTGGCATGTTTGGAAGTTTTGAAGAATTGCAGCACTCAGTATCTTTGTCTTCAAAAATCATTGGCCATTAGGTAAGGTACTATCTTAGTCTGACAGACCTGAAGGCCCAAAGCCACAGACCTGAACGAACAAGTTTTAACACTTGCTCACAAATTTGAATGAACTAACACCGGGACTGAAAGACAGTTAAATCTCCTTTGGTTTAAAGAATTTGGTGTAAAGAATTGGACATGCACCAGCTTTGAAGGAAACTTTTAAGATATAAATTTCTAAATCTGAGTTGCAGAGATAAAGTAATAGTGAAATGCTGATAGCAAAGCCCTGATTTCCAAGATTATAGGAAAGACAGAAAAAACAAAGTAAATTTACTTTCTAAAATAGAGGATGATTTTAAGTTTTTTCAATATTCATATTGTCATAAATTATTATAGATAGTATTTTGTCTTGTCTAATACATGGAACAGAGTAATGTCTGTAGAGATATGGGATTAATGCAGGGGAATCCAGACAAAATCAAATATTGAAAATCCTCTGTACAAAAAAAAAGTTTTCTGATAAATGGCAGGAGCAATATGAATACACAAACAATTCTGATTTTTGCACAATAATAATACATGAAAATAACATACGGTTCAGAACTGGCTGGTCCTCTGTGAATTCAAATGGCTGTTCAATATAAAAAATCTTTCGCTGGAATCCAGGGACACATTCTAAGTCTTCTGCACAGGCAAGCAGCAGAACCTGAGGAGAAAAAAAAAGGAAATGGACTTTTAACATCCACTCATTCATCCACCAGTCGGCTTCTGGGAATGATACTAGGTTTAGGCTCAGTGCTCATAAAACAAAACATTAGGCTCCACACTCATAAAACAAAATATCCATCACATCACGCTTCCCCTTAAAATCTTGCTAAACATTTTTTTATGTAAGGTTTTTGCTTTTATATATGTGGGCTGGCATGGAAATTACAAAATAGTAACAACTTTCAAGGTTAGGTTCAGTTCAGACTGCCAATAAAGGATATTATCAGTCTTTTTGAAAACGTAGGATGTAACGTTGCTTCTAAAAATCACAGGTGAATACAGTTAGGCTTAAATACGTGCTTAAATTGAGCACATTTAAGTTTATTTAAATAATTGATAAGTTAGTTTTTTAAGACCTAGTTACAGAAAGTTGATCACCAAGTTACAGAAGGAATTCTTTATACAAGGATGAAGTTTCACAGGAAAAAGAAAAGTTTCCTTTAAAAAGAACTTCTTTGCTAACAAATGTGAAGTGTTGCTTTCCGTATCCCCCCCAGCCCCCCATCTGAGCCACAGTTTGTCCGTTTCCCCTGTAATAAAAAGCTCATTTACACCAAGGGAAGGCTGAAAATGAAATGTGTGCGTTATAGCGGAGGTGGATCTGAAGGTTAGAGTTGAGTACAGTTTGTGTCACTGTTAGTACATGGTCAAAGATGCCTGCCACCACATGAACACCTTAGCAAAAGAGTAAGCTTAAAAGCAAAATAAAATTGGTTGGAAATAGGTACAATGCTAATCTCAGTCTCTGAGGTTTTGTGTTCTGTCCCTGAATAGAGACAAAAATCTGAAAGGCTATTTTTCTTGGCAGCTTTTAAATGAGAGCATGGGGGTAAGGATGTTCAAGAAAGAGGCAGCAAAAAAGAAAAATACTAAAAAGTTTAAAAGGTTAAAGAGAGAGGCAAAAGGAGGCAAGTTCAAAACTAGGAAAAGCTATTTTTTTCAACCTATTTATGTGTAATTGTATTTCCAAAAGTACTTTCTGCTTCAGAACCTCCAAGGGTGTTTTTCAAAACCTGACTTTTGGCTAGTACTCTGATCTCAACGGTATTATGGCCAATCTGCTGCTTGTTGGATGGCCGAAGAAAAAAATAGGTTGAGGGGGCACACAATGACTAAGAAGAAAACGGTCAGACACAGTGATTCTGAATGATATTAATTCTAAAACTCAAGTGGCCCCGCACAAATGACTATTTACTCAAGACATCCTCAACACATGATTAAAATTTTGCAAATAAAGCTCTTCAGTTGTAAAGCAAGAACAATTTCTCCCCTCTCCCTTCTCCTTCACCAGCTCAGGTGACATTCTCAACTGCACGCACTCTCACTTCTCACAACCCAATAGCAGCATCTCAGACATTTCTAAATTTTATCTCCACCACATTATCATCTAGGTATGTTGATCCTGATCCTAGAGAGATGTCCTACAAAACCTTAACATTGGCATGTTTCCCTCTTAACCAGCACTCACAGTCCATTCGCTAAACAGAGCAACACATATCTGCTCTCTCCCTTCACGCACTTACCGAATCATAAAATTTAGGTTAGAAAAGACCCTTAAGATCATCAAGTCCAACTGTTAACCTAGGACTACCAAACCCACCACTAAACCATGCCTCAAAGCAACACATTAGGCATTTCTCAAAAACTTCCAGGGATGGTGATTCCACCGTGTCCCTGAGAAGCCTGTTCCAGTGTTTGACTCTCACTGTAAGTTTTCACTTCACGCTCGCTATGAAGTTTTATGTGAACCCATTTGTAAAAACCAAAGACAGCAACACCCCCACCTAGCCTGGTTAATTCTTATTGAAACCAACTGCTGGATCATTTGTTTCATGTCACTGACATTTGCTATAAAAGCTTGGCTAGAAGTGCTAGCAGGCTGTGAGAAACAGCCAGAATATTTCATGACAATTAAGCTGGTGGTAGTCAAACGCAGCAGATGGACGCCTTTGCCTTCCATCCTGATCTGCTCTGTTTGTGCCTTTGAAGGATTAACCAAGAAAGAAGAGAAAAACTTGAAGCAATACATCAAGCAAGGTGGAATACACTTGACTACTATTCACTTCTATATATCCACATAACCACCTCCTGTCTTACAAAGGCTTAAAAACAGAGTGCCTAATCCTTCATTCAATTATCAACATTGCTACATTGATTTCATTGCAGATGCTGGACTCTACGGGGTGTTGAGAATTGGATCTGTCCCCTTCAGTCTTCCAGAATGAGACATCTGCAAATGCGTACTGACATATTTGGAGCCTGCCCTCAAAACTGTGCATATAACTTGATTACCAATTATAAAAAGAAAATAGACTTATATGCATTTAAATGGTCACATGCGCAGAAAAGCAGGCATGCGTGCATTTTCTGCACACATTTTCTGTTTGCACAGGTGCATTTTAAAAATACCTGCCTTTCTGACTCATGGTGTTACTGAATAACTATGCAAAAAAACCCGCAGTCACAGCAGAAGGAAAATTCTTCCGATTCCAAGACGCAAGCAACAACCCAAGCAGTTATATAAGTTCACAACAGAAAAATAGCCCAAGCAATGCATACTGAAAATTAACTACAAACAACTCTTCCCCCGCATTATTAACATAGCTAGTAAGAGGCAAATCATGTTCTGATCTCCCACCTACTGCCATCTTAAAGTTGAAACTCTTGTTTTACAAACTATAGTACAAGCAATAAATAAAGAGCCTGCTTTGGACAGCATCTAGTTCCTCAGAGAAAGGAATAAGTCTACTTTATCAGATTTGTGACAGTATAAGTTGACTTTGAAATCTGGGCAATCTAAATAGGTCATGAGTTAACTTCTGTAAGCCTGATACAGAAGCCTCGCACAATACAGATGTAGCAAATAGAAAATGACCTTTACTCCCTTTGAAATAATTACAAGACTCAGGCTTGGCCTTGCTGTGAAATGGAACATTTTATTCTACTTGTGCAATTCCAGGCACTTTCTTCTTCTCAACATGTCAGACGAAATGTTAAATTTGTCACCACACTGAGAGTTTTTAACAAATTAAAAGAATAATTGTGCTTTTAAAAGATAATTATTTTTTCTCATGAAGAAACTTCTTCTGTTGAACTAAATGTCTATCTCATTAAAATAAGTTCTGTTGAGGTTCTTCAGTTTGGGAAAAGAAGTCTTTAAAAATACCTTGAAAAAACAAACTAAGCAGGTATACGTTGAAGGCAAAGAGAATGTTCTTGAAAGCAGAATACATACTGAATTTAAGCACCATGTAGGTTTTAATATTTTGGGGTATAATAAAAGGTGTTATGGGCTGACAGCTGTCTAAAGAAAGACTTCAGGTAAAGACACTAAAAATAATGTTGAAATGTCATATATGTAGAATTCAGAATACATAAATATTGTTCTCATATATAGTCAGGTAAGTACTGAGCAATTAGTATAAAAGGATCTTTCAGCCACTACTAATTAAAAAGCCACATTCTCAAATGAATGACAACTACACAGCAAACATCTTTTGCTCATGAAAATCTAAAGGGGTAGAAGTTTGAAAAGCAAACCAGAGAGTCATGACTCCTCAGACCTACAGATCCTATATTCACTGACATGCAGAATCAAAATTTTTCATAACCTACTGCTTTTCAGAAATGTACAGAGCGAAGACTCATTTTTAATATCCTGACAATTTGTCTTTCTGAATTTATTACCAGTCACTATAAGGAAATGTCACCAGTTCAGATGGCTCCTGTGAAAGTTTGGTCACTGGGCTAGGACTAAACTACTGATGAGGTATCAATCCTATGAAACACCTTTTTTTTTTAGTTAATAAAACAGCACACACATGCTGGTGACCTTGACTGACCTCAGCATTTGCACTGAAAGCTGCTCAGATAGAATGTGGATTGAAAAGCAAAAGAGGACAGCAATTTTATACCATACTGCAGAGGAAATTACTAAAGCCTCTGATGTTAAAGTACTTTTGGGTATTACCAGATCTCAAAAGCCAGGGTTCTTCTACCTCCTCTACTGGTGACGGAAAGTTAGTCTCTGAAATCACCTTCTAAAGAATTTCAAAATCTTGATGTCCTTGTTGACTCTCCAAGTTTCAGTACATGAAGCAACTCCATTCAGGTTAGATTGGCCACATGCTCACTCTGGAAAATAATTGTCTCATTTTTTACTGTAAAACACTCATATCTTCATTAACCCTACCTGTATGACATCAACTAGCACAAAAATGCAAGCTTCAGAATATTAATTGCATTTCACACACATTCTTATGGTGTGAAATTCATCCTTGTGCAAGGCTTTATTTAGAGATGTAAATGGCTCAGACACCTGTGAAAACCATCTGCCCAGACATGAATTTTACACACAATAAATCTCATTTCATAGAGCAATATTCTGTAGGACCACATTCTATCTTTGACTTCAGAAAAGTAATTTGAAATGCAAACAAACCAACATAAAAGCCCATAAAAGAGCTAAAATAGAAACCACACTCAATTCTAATAGCAATAATCTTAAAAGTACAAAAATTATGAGTCACTTCCAAAGAAACGAGGGGTTTGGTTCGGCATTTCTGGGGGGCAAATGGGCTTTTGGGGATTTTTTGATGGGTTTGTGGTTTGTTTTTTTTTTTTTAAGTGTGGTTTTGGGTATTTTTTTTTTTTTAATCATGTGACTCATTCACTTGGAAGCAAGTATTGAAAATTTATGCTTCTGAGCTTTTCTCTGGAAACACAAAACCTAGAAATTTGCTTTTTTGCATACGAAAACTTCAGATATTTTTATAAAATACAGCAATCCTAAAAACTGAGAACTGAGAAGGAAAAAAAGTAATCAGAATAATGAGAACCACCGACACTGAATTAAGTTGCACATGCCAAAATATTTTTGTCATGCAGAGCAAGATCTTTGAATCTTAAAACCTTTTAAAACCTTTTTCTGTCTTCAGGTGCTGCAACACTAGACCCACAGAAATGGGTAGGGAGGAAGCCACCAGAGAAGAAAAGCAAGTAATGTGCAACGCACAGTCACAGCAGTTTGCAGAGAGATGATGAAATCTTGCCTTCACTGAAGTCAGTAAGACCTATTAGCTGATCTTAAGGGTTTTTACTTAAGATTTAAATGAGTTAAATGAAATTAACAGAGGGATACTGAAACAGAATGGAGAGAGCACCACTTTAAGTAAGGTTCTGATTCTGCATTATGTGGACTCCAATTAGCGTGTCAGCAGGTCCTAAGGCAATTGTTCCATCAAATAACATACAGACTGGACATGAAGTTCTCCTTGTTTGTATTTTTTAAGATCAATTGGAACAGAAAAAAAAAACAACTCAAAAGCCTGAATAACTTATTCTCTGGTGGGTATAATTAACAAAGGCATTTTAACATTGCATAAAGGTACGTTGAATTATTTATCTCTGAAAGTAACTAAATTAAACAAAACACACAATTCTTTTGCATTAATTTCATTTCTAGAGAACTACAGTTTGGAGATTTTTTATTCAATATTTTAATTTTGGAGGGAAATTTTTCACTGGTTTAGGCTTTAACATCTTTTTTTTTATTATTAGGAAGGAAGTTCAGGAAAAAAAAAGAGTATTCCCAATCTCTGCAGCTCTCCCTATAAATCTGATAGTGAATTCCAGTCATTTTTGTTAGAAATGCTATTAAGATTTGGCACTAAGATTCTTCAAGGATGATAAATATTCTTTTAAAGGGCCTATATATCCATTTACCACATAGCTCTGTCCTAAAAGTGAAAGTCACACTTGGAGTACTGAAGAGTGGGCTATGAAAATGCAAATTAGAATGATTTTATTGGCTCAAATGAATTCAGTTCTCCTGTCACTAAGCATTGTGACTGCGGTAGGCATCCGTTAACTGGAAACAAAAAATTACAAACTTTTTTGTGATTCTATCTAGCACAGGAGCTTTTTTATTATGAGAACATTCCTTGTGGATGTACATTTAGTATAGGAATTCTATCACATGTTCAGTTAAAAGTGTGGATCTTCCATGACACTGGAAAACTTAAGTTACTCAAGAAGCAGTTTGCCAGCACTTGTGTCTGAATAAACAACTACTTTCCTTCTGAAATTCAACATCTTGGGAAGAGGTACTATCAGTTAGTTAAGATAAGGGCTGTTCTGAGCCAAACTAACTCCGGAGTCCACATTGCTTTGAGTAAAGGATAATATGAGGTGTACTAGAAAATATGAGAGCACTTCCACAGCACCCCAATTTGAAACCAGAGTTGTGATAATCCCTCTCTCCCCAGGCACTGCCCTGCCCGTAAACCAACTACTCTTTGTTTTTCTTCCAGTCACAGCTGCTTCTGCAATCAAGTCACCGGGTAGCTCTGTGAAAGCCAGTGCCCACAGAATAATGTACCTGGAAAAGCATGGTCGGGTGTGTGACCATCACAGTCCACATCACCATCTGGTGAAGCTGTCATGAACCTGCACTCTAAAATTAAGGGTTTTTTAATAAACCCTTACTGACACATCTTCCATGCATCAGAACTTGTGCTACCTTAGAGTTTGCTTGACTTGGGAACCAAGAAAAGCCTTACATGGGCCTGAAGGAACCACCTCTGGTGTCACAAGCAGGGACAACGTACAATCTTCTTGCTGGATTACTTGGTCTTGATCATAAGCAATTCTTGCATTCCTCAATTCTAGACCCTTATTCTGATGGTCTTTTAGTTGCTTTCAAAATAAATTTGTTCGTGGTCAATTTACAGCCATTTATTCTCGTACAAGTCTTGCCTCATAACTTAATTAACCTTTCTCCTTTCTAAGTCTTCAATTTATTAGACTAGGCAAACCAAGCTCTTTCAATCTCCTCCTACCAGGATAAATTCCTTTGATCATCTTGGTAACCTTTCATTGTGTCTGCTTAAGTTTGCACATGTGCAAAATACACAAAGAATTCCAGATTACCTTTCTCCAGGGTCTGGTAAGTGGTATTAGTATTTCTTTAAGCCCAAAATATGTTGCCTAATGCTTCCTAAAATTCTCTTTTTCCTTTTTAAAGTCTTGTCATACTGATGGATCGCAATTATTCTAAAATTAACAAACACTCAAAGAGCTGAAACATTTGACAAGGACAGAGATGCTGCCTCCATTTAGCTACAACAATGTTAAGCAGCTTTTGCAAATGGTCAGGATTAATCTTTATGAAATACAAACACAGATGCATACCCTCATGCATTGTTAAATCTATGCCCTTTGTGACCAGATGGGAACCAACTCTGCTCACAAGTGGAAAACATCTTTACAGTGCCGAGCCCAAGCTTAACCTTCCCTCTCAACAGAGCTTATTAGCTGATACTCAGGATTTGCCAATACATAATGGTTTGCAGGCTCAAGATGGCTTGTACCCATATGGCTCACAGTGCAGGATCAACTTTTTATCTACACAGAAGTATCTGAACATCGTTCAGGTTTTTGTAATCCAGGCAATAACTACCATCCTGGTTCATCAAGGATTTTCACATTTAATAAAATGTATTTAAGTAGTAAATACCTACCCATCATGTTTATTAACATCATTTAACAAATAAGGCTCCTCAGAGAAAAGGACAGTCTGGTCTCCAAGGGTTGGGTTTTTTTGTTTGTTTGTTTATTTTTAAACATTATGAAAAAAAAGTAATCGTATTTTGCTGAAACCCATATACCACTGGAATGAGATTACAACTGGTTAGCCTATTTACAGAAGCTGCATAATAAATTCATTTTACAGGGCACAGAATAATGCAAATAAGCCATTCAATAGCACTCCTGTACCAGTGAAAGAGGCATAAAAAAGAAACATTGAAAGTCAGAGTTCTGATCTGGTTATACTGCAAGGTATGGTATTACTGAAACCTAAACTGCATTACAACAATGTACCTGTTCAAAGATCTGCTTGTAACAAACATTTTAGTTATTTATCACCTAATGCAATAAACAGGTTGATCCTATTTTCCAGCAGTAACGACTCAACTAAATGCTTAGATGAATGAAAATATGGATCTCTGGTTTTAAAATCAGGAAATAAATTAAGATTTGTTTAACCATATTTATAACCCTTCACATGCAGTTGCAAGGGGCAGAGTCATTATTCCACACAAGAAAACTCTGATGTGGCAAAAGCCATTAGAGAAAAAATTAAGATCATATTTCTTACAGCAGATAGTGTTTTTTTGATAGGATGGCTGGAAACTATAAGGAATATGATACATGTTTAATTTCCCAACAGTATGATCATTATCAAAAAAAGTGCAACCTTCCACCTATCTTTTTCTTTATGTTCCACAAAGTTATAGTATAAAGCACTGAACATCTGTCTTTTGCGCTGGTAAGCTAAAACTGAAAATGAGCTCACTGAAAACAATCTTTCAAAGAACAACATGGATTTGAGTATTAAACACATACACAGTGCTATCACCTTGAAATGTTAAAAAAAAGGGGAACCAACGCCCAGATCTCAAAAGCATAAGGACAAGTGAAAACGTCTGGTTTTCAGTTTCAAGAAAACATTTGTTGAACATTTTCTGACCTTCTCCTAAACAGTCACGAATGCAAGATTTTTAAAAAAATTGATACTTTCAGGTAAATCACTTGATTCCAGCAAGGGTATTGGGGGGGGGGACGGACACCAAAAACCAAAACTACAAGCAGCCTAACATCTGAAGACTCATAATATAATTTGAGAAATTGCCACAAGGCAAGAAGCCAAATGCAGCCCTGTCTACCTATTTTGACATGCTTTTATTTGACTTATACAGGAAAAAGGGCCATATATTCTGTAGAACAAGCTATAGACAATTTTTTGCACAGTTATCTGCACATGACACATTTTTCCTTTACTACAAATCATACTGGGCAATAGTAGTACGATAGCGTTAAATAGCTCTAAAGACTAGCTTCCTATTGATTTCCATTTAAAAAACAAACAAATAAGCTCATAGGTGGTTTCTCTTTTGGTAAGGAGAGGGCTTGTCAGTCATCTGAATCTTTCTTTCAATGAGTATGACAACACATTTGTCTTCTCATCAGCTTCCCACTTTCACAAAACTCCTATAAACTCAACACAGCTCAGCCTACCAACTGTAAGTGAAACTGCTCAGTGGTTCCAAGTGTTATAAGAGGGAATCATGAGAAACATCGTTAAGCAATAAGAGAATAAGGTTTATACAATCTCACAAAACCAGACCAAAAAGCACTGTAAGTGAAAGCTGGTGGCATACAGTACTACTTCTACATGTCATATTTAACAGCTGCAGGAAATAAAGAGGTGTATGCTAGTTTTTTTTCCATTTGGTAAAGTTTAGGGACATAAATAATTTCAGGATATAAAATAAGTTTAAGAAATACCTTTTTAGTTAACTATAGGACAAAATAGTTACATCATGCACACAATATATAACTATAGAAGAAGGAAATGAGCTTAGAAATCAAAGTACAAAACAAAATACAAACCAGAATCTTGCTCACCTATAAACTAACTTTTGCCCCCAGGGTAGAGGAAAGCCTTAAACCAGCGTATTGAATAAATACATAGCCCACCAAAAAGAAAGAAGGTGGTAGTTAAAGTTTATTAGATGTAGAGGCAGAGGTCATTAGCATTGCCGTTATCCTACACAGTACACTTAGACATATTACCTATTCTACCTTTGTCTCACAACCCACAGAACAGAAATTCCAGGAAGGAAAGCCAGTCAAAATAAAGCACCACTATCCCCAGTAAAACTTGATGGTTGATCAACTACTGCAAGAAGTTGTCAGAGCTAACAGAAAGACAGTAACTGATCAACTTGGAGATAACAAGAGGGGAAGAAAGATACTTGAATGAAATGGAGAAAAATATATTTAATATATATGTATTCTTATATCGCACATATATATTTAAATATATGTATAATTTTAAATTGTTTCAACAGTGACTGCGAAATACAGAGGATCTATAGTATAATTAACATTATTTCAGCCTAGAACTCAATTCCAAAATTGATTATTAGAAGTATGTACACTTTCATATTTTCTTGCTCAATGCTGGTTTTCAAGTGATTTTACGTTCTTTTACTAGGAAGTGTTAACTGTACCTTATTATTAAGAGACTATACATGTTTTTAATTAATTTAATTAATGATATGACCCAAGTTGTTTTATCACTGCTCATTTTACCATTTTCAGGCTCCTAGAGTCATCCAGAAATAAATAGAAATAGATTATATATATAAAAAAAAAAAAAAGACCCAGATCTTTTTGACAGTGCATGCTGCTACTTAGGAGTATTTTTAATGAATTTTAAGAACACAGTCAAAAATTTAAAAGAACTTGTACTAACTCAGAAGAGTTTAGCGAAAGCTCGCCCCAGGGGAAAGACAGCATGTAGTCGAACATTTTTGAGCAAATCACAATAAAGCAAAATCTCTAAAGCTTACAGCCTCCCTTGTGTTAACAGTGACATTACATCAAGAATGACCTTTCCAAAGAAATAAAACCCATTAATCCTAGGAACATGATAACTATTAAAGATCAACACTTAGTAGCCAAAGAGGCAAGGGGAAGGGGAGGGGGGTGGTGTGGATCAGACTGGTAAATTAATTAGAACATAAATAATATGAAACCAAGACCTTGGTCTATAAACCTCTCTCATAATTGCTTGCCATTTAAAAGCTGAATGAAATCTTTTATGTAAAAGATACAGCTATTGACCCCACATGTATTAGTAAGTCAAAGAAAACTTTGACACATTGAGAATGAGATCTCAGGAGTACTGGAGCATGCCTTAAGTAACCCCTATTGAACACCTATTTCTTATTTCTTTAAAGTACAACTTTCTTTCATCCATCAAGGAACGATGCTGCTGGGAAATATTGACATTGTTAAATATTTCAGGGCTTTTTTTGGATGGTTGTAGAAACAATCATCATAGAAAATTATTCGCACCCATGAGAACATAATGATTATTTTTTTTCTTTACATGAAGGGACAGCTGTCAGTCCTGAGGCATAAGGACACATGCATGGTTGTATCCCCAAACTCCATCATGAATACAATAAAATAACATTTACTTTTGAAGTCCGTAGTTTAAATCAAGCTATTGTAGCCTCCCCACTTAACATGGTGGGCAGCACTTTCAGTACATTGATTAGTTCTATAATTACCTGTGTTTACCAAGTCCATCATCCATTCCACGTGAGATTCAACAGGCAACAGACACAAGCAATAAACACAAAACACGTGAAAGGCTGTGAAAAGTGTAAATAGCTGCCTTGGATCTTGCTTTTGCAACCTATATCCACATCTAAACATGATTGTCGTTAAAGTAGTTGAGAGAAGTCAACGTCACATCTTTGTTTAAAATTCCTGGGCAGAAAGCATGTAAGGACATGCTTTTGCATCTGTCTAAACTGACCAGGTAGAAAGGTCTAACATAGTTCTGATCTGGGGGATCTGAAGAGATCTATTTTTCATCAGCAAGGCAGGCTAAAGAAGAATACTAGTGTTTAAGTATTTTCTTTATAGAGCTATATTTTATTTTTGTCTGATCTCCATATACCAATAAAAGCACTGGGAATTCCTACACCAGGATATATGCATTTCATCATGGAATGTCCTACCATTACTATTTGTAACAGGGATTAGTTGAATTTTTTTACAGATTTCTACAACCAGAATTTTTTGTTTCATTTTGACAAAAATAAAGCTGTTTTAGTTGTACAAAAAAAAAAAGAAATTCAAAAGAAAAAAAAAAAGTACCACCAAATAATTTAAAGGCCTTTCTCCTTGTGCATAGCAATTTAAATTTACTGAAACACTTCTATTTTAAGAAGATTTCAGTTCTTCAGCCTGGAAGTGATTGGAGTTCTGTGCTTGCACAGCATAAAGCAATTTAAGATTAATCACCTGCTTCAATTTTTTATAGGTACTTTTATTTGACAGTGATCAGGGTTCTGATCATACTCAGCATTGAACAATTTTAAATTATTGAAATGCCTTTTTTAATCAATGCTTTGTGTTTGGAACTGAATTCTGGAAGGCTATAGTATATTATCAAGTAGCTTAAATTATACAAGAATTTTATATTTTATACAATCTTTCATCTCCTAAACAAGAATCAGTCTGCAAGGGTGAAAGCATATAGCGTTACACTTCAAAATAAATCAGCATTATGCAAAATCAGAAACCTAATTTATCTTTTTTAAATATTATAAGAGACCTTTTTTCCATAATCAGATTTTGATGTCTTACTACATACTATGAAGCATGAGCATTTCATAAGCTACATACTTCTGCTTCACTAAGTGGAAATAAATAATTTTGAAGGAGGAGAACAAAGTCTAAAAGAAATTTTCTGAGTCCACAAAAAATGAGAAGGATTTATTCCCACAGCGTTTAACTTATCAAACTTCAAGTCCAGTAAGGATTCAAGTCCTCTGTAGCATTGATACAGCATGCTCAACAGCTCCTGATTCGTTTATTGTAAATATTAAGTATATCAAGTAGGAAATTCAGGTGGACTTCAGTGACATCTGATCGTGACTTAACAGAACTGATGTACAGAAACCTGTTTGTTTAAAAAAAAAAAATTGATTAACGGAGTTGTTGTTCTCAATAGTCAAGAACATGCTCTGCTCTTAAGCAGCTCCTTGTGGAAGGGAAAGAAATTAAGGTATGACATTTGAAAATAGCACTGGAGATGTACAAATGGAGAACGAAGAAAGAGAGCTGACTGGTCACATTATTAGTGAAACTTCCACTTTATTCTTATCTGGTATCCTTTGTTAATATTCTGCCAATACACTTACATTTACTATGAAACAAAAAATCAAATGCGAGTATTTTCATACTTCCCACCAAGATATTCAATAAATATGAACTCAATCTAACCTCTATTTTAAAGTGCAATATCCTAGAAAAAAAAAAAAAAGTGAATAATTTCTTCAGAAGACTTGCCTTCTGTATTTCACCTTTTGCTTTTAACACAAGTCACGTAGAAGAAATAGGATAATTTCTCACCAAGAAAACCAACTCTGTGTTCCTCTGCACATTCATTTGAAAAGATAGTAGCTAGTCCTTAAAGATATTGGCATGCCTTACTAATCATAGGCTTTTAATTCTGTCTCTCCCGTTTCAATTAGTAAGTAAACACTGACATCCTCAATTGCACTGCGTAGAGCTCCCCTTTATCCAGTTAATCACATTCACTGCAGCTATTCCCTAGGCTGAGGTTTCAGAGTTCCTAGCTTCTGTAAATCCTCAGTATTACATCTTTTGATTCAGAAACAAAAATACTATCATATCTTATCATTCAAAAACATGTGTCCTGGTTCAGGAAGGACGGTGTTTTCCTCTCTCCCAGTAGTCAGCTGCTGTGCTCCACGTGCAGAATTAAGTTGCAAAGCATTGCTAAACTCATCTGAAATACTGTGCTTAAGTTAAACCTCATATTATAGTAATTAAAGAAGCTGTGAGAAACCATAATTAGGCTAAGTGTCCAACAAATATTAATCAGTAAAGTAATATTATATTATTAAGAAGCTGTTATTCACAGCAGGAGTTTCTCTTGTGAGAAACAAGATTAGGAACTGAGCCAAAGGCAAACCAGAAGGCGTAGTAAATTGGGTCATTTGGTGCCTCATTTTATTTTATGAGCACTTTCACCTGTATTTTACTTATTTTGTATTGCCATTTTAGTGCAGAAGGTGTAGGCAGGCTCCAGGATATGATTCTAGATCTGTTGGTTAGTCCCAGTGTTACCAGTTGCTGTGACAAGGATTTCCCTTGCACAGCTCCAACCCTCAGACTGCACACCACAGGCAAACCACTTAACCTCCCTATGTTCCTTCATCTGTAAATGAAAAGAATCCAATTAACATACATAGCAGGGAGGCTCTGTGACTGACTTAAGTGGTTTTAAGAGATCTGAAATCTTGATCAAGAAGTACAGTATAAATGCTGACAAATATTGCCTGTTTGAGGCACCCTCAGGAACCATTTTGAGCATACAAGAAATAGGATCACATCAACAGCATCAAAGTTTCTAAAATGTTAAGCCTGTTTTAGCTTCTTACTTCCTTGTTACACCCTCTCCATGCATATCAGTTAAAACTAACAAAAGCAGTCTTGTAACAGGTCTCTTTTGCCGAGATCGGTTTTAGAGCTTTCCTCCTTGAAGTTTATTTCTCTGCAGTGGGAAAATCCTGAGTAAGAGGACAAACTGGAATCTAACAGGAAGTGTCAAGAGTTTAATGTAAGATACTGCTATTTTTCAGTAAAAAACTCTTTGTAAGTTACCCTGTTAAATACAGATACAGAACAAGACAGTGCAAGACCACAAATTTGTTTGGTGCAGGAATCACTAATGCAAGGACTTGTAAGCAAGAAAAGGATCTATCAAACATCTGTTCTTTCCACTTCTGAGTTATTGTTTCATCAGAATTATGTGAAATAAACTGTGCAAGTAGTCCAGTTTTCCACTGCTGTCCAGAATTATTTCTTTAATCTGCATTTTAAATCCCAGATTGTTACTTGAGCTGTTACAAAATAGATATAGCTTAGATGAATACTCAATTTTAAAATTTATTTGCTCTATCTATAATACACCAGTAACTTCCTTATATATTGCTCTTACATGTCTTCATCAACCCTAAAGATGACACTTCCTTCAGTGTACAGAAGGAAGAAATATCTACAAAACACAAGGTTTTTGAAACTCTGAATTGTATTTTATTTTCTAATTAGGTTATGTATTTATAGAGAGATATTCAAGGCAAACATCCAGACATTCTGATCTTCTCAGCACCACTGAAAATTATAACCAAGCCCAACTTCTAGCTCTGTCATTGCCAGCACTGATAGAAAGTTCTTTTTTTACCATTGAAGCAGCAACAAGCAAACCGTCCAGAGTTTCCAGAAGAATTGCCTTTTATACATGATGAAATGCAACTCAATTAGAAGAGTCATTTCAGTAAGTTCATGTATACTACAGTGTTATCTTTTCCCTTCTGCACTCATTAGTGCCTTGACAACAGCAAAGGCTTCATTAGTAACTAAAAAAAAAAAAAAAATCAATATTCATAATACAGAATTGACAAATAAAACTCTTTTAAGAGGTTTGTGCTCAATGCGATACTAGCTTTCAAATCCACACAGGACATAATTTAAAAACTCTCATTTAAAGTAGTGAACTACATTGTAAGAGACAAAAGAAATTTTCAAAAACAAAGCCATAATGCAAATGAGAGAGTTATGTTAGCTTCTGCCAACAATAAAATTAAAATTCCTCATTGTATGCATTGGCCACAGAAACATGCCAAGTAGCAACAGGAACAAAAATTATATGGAGCAGACAGAGAATGAGAAAGTGTTTGATCGGGTATCAGGAAACTACTAATTTTATTACTTTTATTTTTTAAAAAATAACCAAAATCCAGAAAAATAGGCACAGTAGATTGGACATTAGGTATCTGCTAGTAGTTAAGTTCCTGAAAAGCAAGACGTTGCTCCTAAAATTTATTTCCATTTAGCGAGATAAACTGGTGAAGAACTAGATCTCAGAGAAAAATCAATTAGCCCAAAGGGGAAGCACAGCACAGTGGAGAGGATTTGAAAGAGGAAAAATAATAATAAAAAAAAAAAGTTGGTGGGGACAAAAATATCATGCTTGCTCCAAAAGCTTGCAGAAGATGTTACACGACAGTTGTGTGCACAATGGTTCTATGTTCGGCACCCCCAAATATCCCAGCCAACACCTTAGGCTACCTTGCTTTTGTATCAAACACAATCATATCAGTATTTCTTGGCACGTAATTTGTTTCACTAATATAGTTCATATTGTTTTCTCGCTCACCAAAAACTGTTAAAAGAGGGTAAGAAAGAAGGAATAATTGCTCTTTTTTCATAGCTTGCCATAGTCAGCTTAGAGGATGGAGAATTCTGCCAACTGACAAGGGCAAAATCCTAACCCCTCATGAAAGTCTCATCTATGACAGAGCCAGAATCCCATCCCACTTACTTTTTATTTACACTCCATGCCTTTTTACTTGGCAATTTACCTCTTGTCATTAGCTAGCTTCTATGTCCTAGATTTGGTTTCTCTTTCTTGGCTTTCATTTCTGCTCCTTTATCCTACGTCCCAGAGGCTGCCAGGATTATTGGACAGTTGAAAGGGGCACATGTGCATGAATTCCCTTCGCAGCTCTGACAAAGACAAGAGCATCCATTTCACTCTAAGTAGCATTCCATTGCCAGCTATAAAAACGCAGGTGGTCTCTGTGTTTATAAGTAGGTTCAGAAAGTATTTCATAGAAATACATACATATCCATATTTAACTCAGGTTTCCACTCAGAGTTCCACTACAGCTGACAGGCTACAACAAGACTAATATACTTTATAACCTTTACCTCCACAACAATATTAACTCATTCTAAAGCTTAGTGCAGTAACACATTAAGACTTGAAGAGCTAGAAAACGTTAGCTTAGTTAACTCATTAGTAGGCACCCATTTCTAAGTTGAAAGATAAATGAAGCAAGAGATCAGTATGTTAAAAGGTCTGTCTGCAGTTAAAGTAAAGGGAAAATTTTATCAGAGAGAAAATTTCTACTAAATAATTAATATTAATCTTTCTGCCCATGAAAATCCTAGGGAACAAACAATAAAGTCAGTATCTTTAAGGGAGGTCGCTGTTAAAACACTGCAATGGGAGAGCAGGCGGCCATCTGAGAACTATCAAAGATTAAATTAGGACCAGAAGTTATATTAAACGTTTCCCCTCACCCCAGAGCCAAGCAGAGATTAATAAGACTTACAAAGCAGAAATTAAATAAAAATATACAATTCTGTTAATATTAATGACATCTGTTGTCCTCAGTTATCCATAACTTAAAATATTCTATAAAAGTTACTGAACTGGATCTTCCCTCCACACACACACCCCCCTCGGGTAATATTACTGGTTTGGGGGTTGGGGGTTGTACACTGGAACAGTGAAAAAAAAGACACCAACTTTTTTTTTTTTTATTTAGAAGCAAGTGGAGGTGGAGGGAGGGGGAATCTTCTGGAAGTGTTGAATCATTTTGCTTTACCATTTTTGAACAAAACCAACAGTTCAGAGACTTCCGAAACAGAGCATTTCGTTTTTGGTTTAGAGTCAGACGGTATGATTTCATCGAGATTAGCTCAACGTTACACTTCAACTGCTGATGTATGGTCTGGAAGGCAGTAGGTTTGTCTCTTGTGCCCTGTGATAAGGTCTCCATATGAATGTGGACATGTTTCTGCCATTCAGCCGTACAGGAGAATTGGGTCCACAAATGAGGCGCTTGAGCTGTAGCCTTAGCAGCCACATACGACTCCAGAGAAACACAAATCACTATTAAACTGGCACAAAAGTAAGAGTTCTTGTTTGCTAATCTTTCAAAACTGAAGTATTCCAGCTAGAGATGACACAGTCTAAAATATATTCCCATTTCCAAATGGGGGAGGAAAAAAAGGTAAAACCCCTTTAGAAGTTATCAGAAAAAAATGCAGAAAAAATATTTTTAGTTAACTGTATGGTTCAACTTCACTGGCTCGCTGAACCACTAGTTTTTAGTTATTTTTGTCATTGTTTAAAATTATTTCAGTATGCCATTATCGTGGCAATTTACACCTTCATTAATTCAGCATAGCATTCTATAGACATACCAAGCCGGCACAAGTAGCAAACCAAGATATTAGTGGGGCATCCCAACACAGGCTGTACTACTCTGTTAGGAAGGAGGATGAAATTTTACCTACAAGGAAAATTAAACAAGTAACAGATTTGATTCTAGTGACCAAACTATACTTTTCTGAATAATGTAAACAAAGACAAGCATTGCGTTACTGCGGAGACACTTTTCCAAACCTCAGCCAAGGTTGTTAAACTGGTAATTATTATTTTTTTTTCCCCCAGAATAATCTATAACAAAGAAATAAGCATTGGGAGAAGAAATGGTAACATTAAAGATAGTCATTTCCAAATCAGAACCACATTTTGAAGTAGTTCAAGTATCAACCAAGCTGCCTACATACAACTTTCTGAAGTATTGAAAACCAGACCTGCCACCTTTACTAGTTTCAATGTTCTGGATCACATGATAGTTTTGCAACAGCTGCTAATGAAAAGTACCCTTTAAAAGCTTTTTACTTGAACTTCAGATCTACAGACGAAGAGTGAGAAAAGCTGCAATAGCATTTCTAATTTACCGACCTAGTTTCTAAAAAGCTATATTGTAAGCTATGCTTTCATTATGCTTAAGTGAATGCTCACCAAAGCAGGTTCTGGCAAGCAGGAGTAACACATGAACTCTGAAGGTATTGTAGGATGCCTTCCTTCTCTATTGTCCTTAGTTTGTATTCACCATCATATTTAGGGTCCCCTGTTGTGCCATAAAGAATGGTAAATCTATTTTGAGCATAAATTAATGTGAAGCTATAGCAGCATTTTCTTGCTTCCCCTATGAATACTTTCATGAACACACCTGTTTTAAACATGCAGTAATTATTTTGCTGTTACCTGCTACTAGAAGAAAGGAAGCTTGATAACAATGAACCGAACTTGCCCTTTGTCCCCTTTCATTGTATCTGCCTACAGCAGACAGCACCAAAATGCATCTCAATTAAACACAGCCCCTCTTGTTGTAATATAAACAGAAACCCTCCTCACAGCAGAAGCAGGAAAGTTTTGCCATGACACTCCTTGTTGCATTTGACAAGTTTATTCAAAAGCAAATATTTCAGCGGGGAGGTCTGTCATTCTAATCCTGGTTTTTATGCGAGAGCAGCTAATGCAATTTCAGCTACCTGAATAGAAGGGCTCTTGCTTCCAGATGTTCCATTGTGCCTCACAGACAACAGCTGCTACAGGACTGACACCAAAAGACAGGTATTATTTCTTCCCTAGTTAGCTTCCTCTTAGCACAGGGTTTACAGCTTCCTTGTTGATTCCTGTAATTCTGATAGGCATAGTAGAAGCCAATGTAATGCTATCCTTCTGTAGGTCTGTCACAATAGCAACGGGAAGAGGGCAATTGCGCTGAACAAGGTGGTAAACTTAAGTTGCCCCTGAGCTATTGAAAGACTGTTTAAAAGATGAAAAAAGACTGATTCAATGAATCAAGCCTTGAGGAAAATTGTAGGCTATTTGTACTTCCAGGACACAAACCTCAAATCGCAGTGTCACAGATTATCTGTATTTACACTGATTGAAGATACAGCAAACCTGCAGGAACACCTCCGCAGGGGGCACCAGGGCACTGAGAAGGACAAGGAGCTAGGGTAGCCATGCCACTGTGAATATTACAGCCAGCTGAAGAAAAGACCTGGAAAGAGGCTCTACTAACTCCTGGCAGCAGCTGAAGAAGATACACAGACATATCTGTTGCCTGCTGGGTTGCAGTAAGGCTAGGTGGAAGAAAACACATATGAAAACCCCTGCTAACAAACCAGGCATTAGCTTTTCCTGTTGCACATATTGACATTAGCTAACCAATAAGTTGGTTTTATTACATTATTAATGTATTAATGTTTATAATAGGCATAACATGGTTTTTTAATCCAGCCTTTACAAGTACTAAAGAAACAAGCCTTCTCATGAAACTGTGGAAGCTTTTTTTTTTTAAACCCATTGGAAAATAGCAAATAAAGCCACGCAGGAAGAACAGCAAAAGAATAAGTGTTTAAGTCTACATGTAGAAATGCCTTTAACAGATTGAGATTTACATTTGTCTTTGCTTCTTAATATCGATTTACATTATCTGACATACTGTTTATTGTCCAATAGCAACAGGTTTTCTTCCCCCTACCTGTGATTTGCAATCTAGAAGTAGTATTTATCTAGATATTAGGGGTTTTTTTAACCATGAGCTTCTGCTGAGAAATAAAGAGCTTTCCTTATAGTATGTAATGTATCTAATAAGCTGCTCCACAGGACTGCTGAGCATTTGCAGTTCTCTCTGAAGTCAACGGAGTCTGTAGGTGCTTAGTTATTTTCCATGGCTAAGACTCACATAGGTTCACACATAGGCTGGTGAATTAAGCACTGCCCCAGAACAAGTCTACCACCTGTGCTGAGCACACTGTACTTTACCCAGAGCAACTGAGAGTAAATTGAGTAAATTAAACTGTGAGTAACTTGCTTATGGGTAACGCAGTTTCTGAGTGTGACAATACAAAATTTGATTCTACATACAGTTACTCAGACAGGAGCAATCACTATGTAACAACCCTACAAATCTGTTTTCTAGTTGCCAAAACCTCATGGAAAACAATCTGTTCTGCTCCTTTTCTCCTTCAGAATAGGGGATGTGTTCTAAAGATCAAAATCTGATCCCGCTGGATCATAAGTCAATGATATTGAAGAAGTGGCATCACCACAGTTTATCTAATTCAACAGCAGCAATCTATTTCCTAAGTGCAGAGATGCAATCATACACTGTGAATGGCTCACACTCAGTGAGCTAGAAAGAAATGGTAGTGTCTCAGCTTACATAGAGAAGGATTATTATTCTGTAGCCATTGGGGGGAAAAAAACCCAACTTTTAATTTTGAAGTACTGTAAGTGATCCCCTTTTCTATGAAAAAGTAATTGCTTCTGATTTTCTTGTTATCAAAGCATGATGATGCATCCTTGTCCTCTGTACCGTATCATGTATTAGACATACATATCTGCCACTTCTCATCCATATGCTATTTTCTCTGCCTAGTGTTTTGGAAAAAAAGAAAAGCTATAGCACAAAAGGAAAGCAGACAAAAATGCAAAGTTGTGCAGTGGTGCTAATACCAATAGAGATGTTCTTCCAGAGACTTGACTACAGACTGCACCCTCTCTTGTTAAACACACTAACTAATGTGAGCAAATTAACCACCTGGTCTATATTCAAATTCCTTTTCAAACATCAATTCTCTTGCAATTCCTTCCCCTATTATTTTAGTGTTGAAATAAGAGAAGTGTCTGTACAACCTTAGAATATAAATTGTTGTTAGGTGACAACATGGCACTCCACCTATATGAAATATATTGTTTACTAACTGCAGAAGGGTAGGCAGACTGGCTTGTAATTAAGGCACCATACTCTAACTTAGAAAAGTAGGTCAAGTCTCCAGCATTTGTTATCAACTATCTTTCAGAGTGGCTGGCAGACTTGGACTGACATCATCCGTGAGGTTTGGCATGGGCCCTCCACAACTTCAAGGAAATGTGGATAACAGCTGCCTTCTCTGCCTTCCTGATCCCCACCTCTTTTATCTAGCCAGTAATTTAGGGGGACAGATTATCAGTTACATCTCTTGGCAGCACAGACTCATGCTTCCCATTCTCAGTCAAGCAAGACAAAAAAAAAAAAAAAAAAAAAAAATCCCTGAGGCCATGTCTAGATTTTCTCCCGTTTTTACAGCACAGAACACACAGCTCTTGTTACAATAAATCATTCCCTGAAATGGAAACTGACAGAGTAAAAACACTTTGAATAGTAGCATATTTACACGAGATGTGAACATAGGTCACCAGAAAAACGTTCAGATTAAAACAGATGGAGAATCAATGAGGCAGAGAGCTATAGGAAAGCACTTCTGGATGGCTGAAACAGCAAAGGCAGCTGTGAGTTGACTCTGGAAAGGGGGAGACACTCTGAGGGAATATAGGGAGAAAGCCACCGAGGTCCCTACAATCCTTTTTCTACACTGGAGCAAGTTGATTTTTAACTGAGAGATCTTAAGAACTGTTCCAAAACCTATGAAAATCAATGGGAATTTGTCCAGGAGGTCTAGTAGGTTTTGGATCTGACGAACAATTAAGTATTTCCTAATAATAAAAAAAGATCACATTTATAAGATCATGTAGTGAGAACAATAATTATCCCAACATCTGTCATAGTATTTTCCGGGAGATAACAGTACATACATATACATATATGCAATTCAGCTTTACACCAATGCACTACCAAAAAGAGGGCTTTCATGAGACCTTCCACATGGCGGGGGGGGGTGGGGGGGTGCAGGGTGGGGGGATGGAGCAGGGAAGAATAAATGGATAGAAAAGGATAAAATATTGTATATTATTTTTCCATTGTCAGATCCTAAACAGAAACAAAAGCAGAGTATTTTAAAATGAGTCACAGATGATGTGCTGAAAAGACTATTTAATACAGTCATTATTTTTTATATTCATACGAACATTCATTTCCTATAGAAGATATTTCTTGCTATCCAATGTTTCATCCTAGCAAGTCAGAACCTACGGGGGGGCGGGGGAGGGGGGAAGTGAAAATTGTATAATGTTCTTTCTCTGAGATTTTTAAAACTTCACTGAATGAGTGACATTGGTTTGTGTCCTTCCTTTTCTTCTTCGCTGTTCTTTTTTACTTACTTATGCCCCGAATCAACAGTAGATGCTTCAAAATGCCTACCTCATCATGAAACATGTTTTAATATTGTTGGTACAATTTTACAAGAGACAGAAAGGGTGTAAAGTACAACAACTACATTGACCTTTTCATATCTAGAATATATTTGCATGCTGGTGATGCTTACATACATCGATGATCCGAGGCCAAGTTAGTCCTTGACAGGATCTTCTTTTTCAGATCACTTACATTAAAGCAACACTAACCATATCTGACTTGATCCAAAGTCTAGTAAACATTAATAGAAGTTTCTCCTTAGATCAGATCGTTAGTTTCCAGGGCACAGATAAGAACCTGGGTATTCTTCCCATAGCCAGCATGTTCATATCCAACAGTCTCCTTTTTAAGAGACCCTTAAGCTCTCTTCTGTCCCAGTTCTCCTGGATCCTTTTCATAGCCTTAAAAAACAGGATTTGAGAGAAAGTCTCTACCTACTTCAATGCACTAGCAGCACGATAGTAATCTATACAAAAAGAAACCATAGCATTTAAGGAATAAAAGTAATGATGCGAGAGATGTGTTTGCTACTATATTCAGCATTTACAAAAAAAAAAAACCAAACCACACACACACACAACACACACACACGAACACCACAGTTACTGGGGTTTTGACTTTTAAATGATGTGGCTCAGTAAGTATTCCCCAAGTGTGAGAATAGGTTGACAGAAGTAGAGAATAATCATTTGCCAGAACAGTCTCTGAAACAAGGTACTGTACACAATTGAATATCGAAACATCAACAGCTCCACAGGAAGTATTTTCCACTTCTCTAAACAAAGTTTAGGATTTTTTCATTTAAAGGGCTTTAAAAAAAAATAATAATTAAAAAAAAGCCTTCTTTACTTATGTTCTAAACATTTTCTTCTCTTCCCCCCCAGATTACTGCTAACTCTTTTCAGCACTCCCTGTTACGAAAATGTTCTATATCAATGTAATTTGCTAACTTTCTTCATTTCCTCACTGCCTTAAAAACATTCCCTGTATAGATGCATCAATCACATTAGGAAGATATCCAGTTTTCCAAAGCTTTCTTTTCCACTTAGAACATACCTACCCAAGTATCCACTACCAGAGATGACAATCTGCTGAGCTGAAAGACTGAGCACGCACCTTAAGCGGCAACCTTCAAGCAGATCTATCCCTTTTTGTGCTACTAGACTTGTTACCAAGATACTTTAGCCAGGCTTGTTCGCTAATCCACAATTTCTCCTCCTGTTGCCCACCTGCAAGGGAGTTTTCTTTTCCTAGCTCACTTTCATAAGTCCATTTCAATATAAAGTCTACCTACGTGCCAAACAGAAACCATCTGTCAAAGGCAAAAGCTTACTTTGCTAGTAGAGATTTCAGTCCCACATATCGGGCACTGCAGTGATCCCATTGCACTACCTGTGTCTTTAGTAAAAGAAGCCAGGAAATGTGGATGAAAAAAATTATCAGACTGGTAACTTCACTCCTGAGGCAGCTTCTCCAGCCTTTCAAAAGAAAATCCCATCCAACAGCGCTTCTTCTGTACTTTGGATTCATGATCACAATAAGGAGACATAATAGCTAGGTGGGAATTGGGTAGCACTGAAGAGGAATTACTTGAAGGGCTGTGATAAGTGAGAAAGATATAGCAAAAGAAGGTACACTTAGAAGTCCCGTTGCTTTTGTGAACTCTGTGGCAAATCACTAGAATATTGGAGCTGAAAACCCAAGTTTCAGATTGCATTTTTAAATTTCCCTCCCCTGAAATTGCTACGTAGAGGACTCTACAACAGGCTGCAGTCCCACATGATACACAAGGCTCATGGCCTCGGAGACTACTTTGGATTCCTTTGAATATTACAGTGATATTATCACTGGGAATAATTCCAAAGAAGCAATTATAAATCTTCTTAGAATTCTACACTTCTTAAGAAAACATTGATTTTAAAGTCAAAAAGCAACACAATGATCACCCAGGTCCAAACTATTACATAACAAATACCAAATATTTTTCCTCAGTAATTCCTCCTCCTAGTTCAATGACTTCAGCTGCGTGCCAAGGATGAGAGGATGATTTCCTCATTGAAATAGCCTACTTTGGGACTTAATTTCAGCAAAGGATGTAAAAGTAGTCAGAGGCCTCATGTGATGGAAATGCTAAATATGGAGCAGAGCCAGTATCACAGAGTGGTGAAACTCCCAGCAACTGCTAAAATATTAACACCCGCTCACTGGAAGGTAAGACCTACCTACCTCAGCCCAGAAGGGCTTCCCCTGGTGTGTGGCTTCAGGCCCACGATAACTCAAAAATACTCCATATAATAATCTCATCACATAGCATACTTTAACCTATACTACATTAAGTTGCTGATGTAACTATACCAAAGTAAGTAGTAAGCAGAACTCTTAGCGGATGGTATTTATTATTATTTCTTCTTACACAGTATGCATGAACATACACATGCCAAAATCAAACTTTAACCAGCTCCACAGATCAGAAAAGAGAAATCAAGGGTCTGGTAGAAGAATCTGCTTGGAAGAGAGCCAGTATCTCACAAATGAGATAATCCTTGCTGAAATACAGGGCTAACCAGTCAGTTTTCAGCATAGTAGCTTTTTATCAGAAAAGGCAGTTTTACCAAGAGTAAAATATTTCAAGGGCATGTATTTCTATTTAAAACTGGTTTCAGTGATGCCAAAAGAAATTAGTGATGTTTTGACCTGCATAATATTGTGTTACATAACGCCAAAGTACTTAATATTTAAAATCAAAATACAGTGTTTCAGTAATGAGAAAATACAGCATTTAAATTATTCTAAAATCAAAGACTATTTGTTTGTTTGGTTTAGCATTTAAGTTCCATAGTTATTTTTACTGGGAAAAATTCAGAACACTGTCATCTTGAAGCTTTTTCCTTTCCCTCAGAATATCAGTTCTGCTTCCCGGCCAGTGTTAATCCAATTCACTTAATTGAAAATTTTGTTTCACTCTATCTCAGAAATCCCAACCCAGATGCTCTAAACTTGACTGTCTCCTAGGGATGTCATCTCTAATTGTCACCCTGAGAAGAAACATGCATTACCTCTTAACTTGATAAGCAGGGGAAGGTTCCTCAGCTTGCAGCACCATAGCCAGCAAAACAAACATTGGTTATAAGCCTGGCAGTTACTTTCTAAACGTACACACCTGTACCTGAATAGCTCTTCATGTTTGCTACACATATTTCTCAGGCATATTTACCTCTGATTTTCAAAAGCAGCCACCACATTCCTCTAAAGACACTGGGACATTCATAGTCAACCGTAAATGAGACATGCTGATAAATCCTATCATTTAAATGTATTTGTACAACTATAGCTTATTCCCCAAAAGTAACTAGGGTTTTCAACACAGACTACCTTGGTTTCTACTAAAAGCGCTAAATGCAGATCATCCTGCTTTTAATAGGCAATGCTAGCATACACAGGTATAGTTTAATCCTATAGGGCTGTATGTGCCCCAAGAGAGATGTCTATAGGAGCAGCCTATACGTTCTGCTGATATAGCTAAACTGGCACAACTTTTGTTGTACTGGCAAAGCACTAAATGAAAGCAGAATTAGGCCAAGAATGAACACTGCTGAAAACGTCCACTTACCACTTTTAAGGCAGAAGCCCAAACAATAGCACTCTGAAAGTTAATACAGGGCAATAATAGAAAGTGGCAGCACATGTCACTCAGCCTTTATGGCAGTACACAGGGAAGTATATAATCAAATGAAAAGCAGCACAATGCACATACAACCACATACATCTTACAAAAGCACGAGAACTATTCCATCCCTCCTGCCACTGCAGTTGTGGAAACTGCAGGCTTACCTCCTTCCTACAAGAGTTCACCTGAACTCTTAATAGAAACATAGAGGACATCAGAAGTGATGTATGTATCTTCTTTGACACTGTTTCACTAATTTGATACAAACAATGACACCTGGGTGCCACATCTGAAAATCAGCATGATTTCCCTCAACTCTTAATTGTCATGCTGCATATAATGCACCTTACTCTGATATGCCTGGCAGGAGACAACAATATTAGCTATGAAATCTGTAGGCTTCTGCCAAATTCACAAATACAGGCAGCAAAACCTATGGAAGGGGCAGACAGGGCTGGGAAAATGAGGAGTAATTTAATGCAAATGTTCTGTAGCACTCCCCAGGCTCCATGATTAGGGATGTCAAAAAATTTAAGTGCTCCTTCTAGTTAATATTATGGAGAACTGATTATTACTCACTGTATATAAGGTTTTCTAAAATGATTGTATTTTTCATAAGTCAGTCTCTCATTATTTTGTTCACTAAAGTGCATTTGGTATTGTGCTCAATAATTTCCCCCCCAAAGTGAAAGCTAATTGTTAAGTTCTGATTTTAACCATGATTTCCTTTTACTTAACTGACTTTTACTCCCTGGTGTAGTAGATAATGGTATATGTTTTTTTAAAAAATAGGGGGGGGGGGGGGGGGGGGGGGGAAGAAAGAAATGCATTTGCTAATGGCAGGTAGGCATAACTTACATTGAGGGCTAGATTGTTTCAAACACATACCATCTAATTTTCTCAGAGAAATGTTTAAAAGGCCCATTTGGAGATTGCTTTTGAAGGTGAAAGTAACCATGTGTACAAGGTGAGTGGAAGTTATGTTAGTTATTTGCCCATACTTCCAAATGCTGATGTTTGTGCAGGTCACAGATTCATTGAGTCGGATGCACCTTACAGTCACATTTATGTAACAGAAATAATCCTGATTATTTACTGAAAATTTATGGGTTAACAGCTATTCTCTCATGAGCAGCTGAAGAATTCATTAGAGAATTTAACTGCAATATGTCTAAAGAAGAATAAAATTTGAGAAAGAACTCTAATGAGATAAGCATGGTCAGAAGCCATCTGAATTAAAAAACACAATTTTTTATTTTTTTTTTTCTTCAAGGAGGAGCTGAAGGGAAGTTTGTTTCTTGACTCTGTGTAGAAAAATCTGCTAGTGAGAATCCCTCATCTCTTTGATTTATAAGCCTATTCCTAATGAGTAAAGACTTAACTGGTAGCATCCAAGAGCTAATTCTCCACCGAAATAACAAACCTCCTATCTTCAAAAACAAAGACTTCCATGGAAAAACAGCCTAAACTTCTTAAGGTCGGTCTTTGGTTTACTGTAATTTTGTTATTCAAGCTGTGTTCAGTGTCTGGTAGAAGCTGTGTTCCTGAAATAGAGATCAGTCTTTCACAGTTGTAAAGTGATATAACTTTACAGCTAAACCATTGTGGTAGAACTTTGAAGAGATCCAGCATGAAATGGTGTGGATACTTCCTGAAAAGTACCACCGTTTTCTAGTACTTAATCTTCATATGCACTGAATGTCAGTATTGAGCTAACGTGAAGCATCAGTTTGATATTTCATTATCCATTAGATGTCCACAAATTCACATCCAAGAATATGATTCACTGAGTCTTCTGATCCACGAAAAGAGACATGTTTCTTTAATATGACTATTCAGACCTATTTTAGGACTGTACATCAAGTAAAGACTAACTACAGTTCAAAATTATACCTAATCTTCTTCATTGGCTATTTAAATAGCTAGGACAGTAGGTCAGATACAGACATATACAGCCAAAGTCTAAAATAAGATGAGACGTATGTAATGGAGCACCCAAAGAAAGGTCATTTATGAGACTCTGGTTATCTTTCTACTTGCAGGAATATACTTCGTCTGATTCAACTGCTCCTGTAGTTGGTAAAAATCTACCTTCATTTACTGCAGGGAAATCTTGATTCCTTAGTTCCTATTACAGCTACACAACTATCTTCAGCTTCCTTCAACTTCTTTCACAGGTATATATTTTTATCTATCTTATTTACTGAAAACAGTCATAATGAAACTTGACTGTTTTCTTAAATGCTTTATTTCTAACACCACAGTTGAGATAAAAATCACTGCCGGTAAGCTGATGGAATGAAAGCATTCATTAATAACTAGTGCATAAGTGCATGGGAGATGCAAATCTTTATTTTGCTTGAGAAAGAGGTAATTTACAGTTGCCCACGTTCCTCAGAATTGATCCAAGTTCTTCAAGAGATGCATAGCAAGTTAGTCTATAATCAAGTGTTCTCTAATGAGATTAAAAAAAAAAAAATTAAAGTCAGGCAATAGGAGGTTTGCTTATTACCGAAAGTCTAAGAACTGAATGTGAAATTAAGGATATGTTATTCACCACACAAAGACAGTATCTGTTACTGGAATTCGAAGTACAATTAATTAGGCACTTACTCCAAGTGATTTATCCTACCCACTGTCTACACTGGTCCGCAGGAGACATTTGGAAAACATTCAGGTGTATTACTCTGCTTCACATATTAATCTGATTCTAGAGCTGTGCATTCAACACTGTTTCCAAGATTTACTAAAATTCTCCAGAATTTCAAAGTGCCTAAGATTTCTAGCCAAAAAGACCAATACCTACAGGTATACCCAAACAGGAGACTGTTACTATACACCACAATAGAGTACAGAACCAGAGGAACACCACAATCACCTAGCTATGCAGTTCTGCACTTTTCTTTTCCCATGTTATTTTCATCAGATTATTTTTTCAACCCACAATAGTCACACATACAGGTCTGGCAAAACATACAAGCACTTCCTCAATGCATTTTGCTGATTAAGGTCTGGTGTAAGAATACACTTGAATACTTTGGCCAACAGCTTCAGCCCAAGTGGCATAATAGAGGCACTGACTACCTATCCTAAATAAAACAAAAAAACTTCCAGAACTTTGACTGTCCTATTGCTATGCTGTTTCCTTCTAGAGTATTTCAAGGCTAGCTCATTTTGTAACTAAAGCAGAAAGCCATTTACTACAAAAGTCTGCTTGAATTTTTTTTCCTGAACTGTTTTTAATCAAGCTGAAAACATGTCTATCATTTGTGGAAATCCTAGAATTTACTAAATTGCTTATTGTTTACTGCTGCTTAATAACATGACAAAAAGTTCATATATGCAGCATCTTCTGTAGCTGGGAGTTCTTCCTTGCATCAGAAACCCAGGAAAAAATGAGCACACTCACTGCTGACGTGCGTGCAGAGCAGACAGGAGCCACAGAGCTGCTTGCACACTGCTGGCCTCTCAGCAAAGTGGCTCTTGCCTTATACCCCCAGTAGTTTTACAAAAATAATGAATCCCAAGTGTCAATGAAAAGAGGCAGGAGGAAGGTTGTCTTCTTCACTTCACCTAATGACAGAGAAGGCTCATTCCACACAGGTGTGGCATGCAGTGGTTATTTATTTGCATAAATTAATCTTGGTGAATTACGTATATCCACTTTTTCAGAATCTCCTGAGATCACATGAAATCACACAACTAGATTGTGCGTGTGTACATGAAGTCTGTGTGTGAACCCCAGAGGCTGTGTTTCTTGCTTATACTAGCCAGCTGCGTAAATTTAGGCTTGCTTAACTAGGAGGTACTACAATGGTTCACATCAAGGACCACCATGCCCCAGGACAATACTGGTGGATACTAAGCTTGAGTAACACAAGTGCCAGCATTTCTAACACAGAAGTGTAACTTCCCAGGTGGTAAGGCTCTGCAGAAGTCATTGATTCTATGGCTTCAAGCCACCACTTAATCTGATTTCATAGCTCTCTTCTATGCCAACAATTAGCTGTAGTTTTCTATGTTTGGATGCTCATCTGTTATCATTCATCTGGTCAATAAAAAGGGGAAAAGATAAGAAAGGGTAACAGGAATTTTTGACAAACATCTGGCTGTTAAAGGTACTAAGCTGCAGTGGAAAAGGTACACTTGAAAAGATAAAATTTTAAAAGTAATAGAAGTATTAAATGACAAATAAAAACTAGCCTTTTTATGACATCAGCTCTGGAGCAGATAAACACAAAAAGGTTAAAAATAATAATAAAAAAATTAAATATTTTTAAAAAACAAATTGTTAGACCCAGAGCACCTACACTTCATTCTGCTGGATTTACAAACATGCATCATTCTACTTTGTGACCCAAAAGAACAGAAAACTTCCTTGCTTAGTAGAAAAGATATTCAGAAGATTGTTTTACATTTCATTTTGCCGCATCAACCTCCCAGCCCTCAGCAGACTTAACCAATGAGTTAGCAACCCTGCAATGTCCATGTTGCATACAAATGCATATTTTTCTAACCATTTTTGACTGGTGTCTGGGTAAGTCCATTCAAGAGAAGAATATTCAAGGTAAAACAACGCAAACATCTCCATGACTAGCAACCCCTTGCAAAACTGTCAGTATGTCTAAACAGACCAACTTTTATATTTATAAAAATCTCAGATTTGGTCAATTTTCATATCTCTACCATATAAAGTAATAATGTTGTTTTGCATCTTTTGCACTAGTTCAGGCAGATAGAAGGCAAAGTCAGATCTTTGCAGGAGCTGATCAAAAGAACCTTGATTTCTGAACCAAAGCAAGTAGTCAAAACACATGGTCTTTGCTCAGCTGCCAAAACCATAACATCCAGATTAGCGTCCAAATAGAACCCATTATAATGTAATCATTAATCAGTCTGATTTAGAGTAATGTTTGCAACAACTGATTACTGCTGCACATAATCATTTATCCTTTAAAATCTGAAAATGTTTCCTCTACCATTCAAGACAATGCAACTAATTCCACCAGTATGCCGGGGCTGGGCTGAAATGCCAGTGACTCATCTCAAAAGCATGGAATCTTGCCTGAAATAAATAGTGTATACTTCCAGCATATTCAAAGGCTAAAAGCCACCGTTCCTCTCTCGAAACACTCGCGATGGGGAGCTGTATGCATTTACACTGTGACCTGTGACTTTAAACATAATTGCCTCTGAATCATGTGCTGCAAGTACACAGTTTTGTTGCTCTGATTATCAGATCAAATTTCCACACGTTGAAGTTCAAGACGAGAGAAATAACTTCATGCCACACAATAGCAGGAACTATGGAAATAACTGTCAAGCATATAAAACAGAATTAGAATTGCACTTGGTGTTATTTGAAATAAGCATGTATTGGACTTGGTAAGAGGTTGATTCAAGACAGATTTTTATTTATTCCTGCACAATGTATACAAATGAACTGTTGCCGTTTGGGTTCAGACTTCACTGGAAGGTTTCGATTTGGGGATGTCCCCTGTGCGAAAAGAGCCCTGACAAATCCAAAGCAAACATCTGAACTGGGAGAAGGGGAAGAAAGCAGCAGAGCAGGTGGGGTGAACTGGAGTATTTTTTTTGCTGTGAGGGTGCCTGCTCCAGAAACAGGTAGATTCAGGGCAGGCACAGGCACCAGCTCAGCACACGCAGCAGGGCACCAGCTCTAACACAACAGCAAATGACATGCCGTTAGTCCCTGTGAGCATCTCTGTGCATTTATTTCATTACTGTCACACCAGCAGGCAGTGGAGCTGCCAGCAGCAGAGGCTAATCTCCCTTGCAGTTTGTTCACACTGGGATGAGAAGGGGCCAAAGTGTGACAGGGTGTTGAAGGGGTAAAAGGCAAAACGGAAGTCCAAAAAACTGCAAGAAATTCAATCCTAGGGGTAACATGACAAGGTTCCTATGCAGCTGCCCATTAGCTACAACCTTTATCCTGTCAGAAGCATCCCATCTAAAAGAAAAGATGTAAATAGATAATGAGTGAAGGAAAGATGCTAGAAGAAACAGAACAGGTCTGTTTGGGAAGAAGAGGCTCTGCCCATCTAATCTTTCTGCTTCTCCAGAGCATAAGGAACAGGGAACATTTCTCTTGCACTGCTGATTTCTAAACGCTTCATTAAAAAAGAGTTTCAAGTAATTCTGTAACTGGGCATAATTCCACCTAACTGAAAGCTGAACACTGCACTGTTAGCATCGCTGAAGGACTGAGCCAAACTACTTTCATATGAACAAACTGTTTTATTTTTCTTTGTAAGTGTAAGTTTATTTTTGTGTAAGTGGCAACACAGAAGTGATGTCAGAAGACATCATAACAAAGCGCCTACACAGCACCACTCAGCATCTGCAACATCCCTATTTTTTGCCAGAATTAGATGCCAGAATTAGATGCGCTTTTCTCCAGACTTGTCTAACCACTTGATCTGTGTTTTGACGCTCAGAAACAGTAAATGAAAACCTTTCCCTACCAAATATAAATAATGCTGAAGTTGCAATAGGAGACAATGAAGCCAATGTTCAACTTTGGTAGTGGAATTAATTCCTCATTACTGCAGGCTGGTTTCAAAGAAGAGAATTTTATCATCACGTTGTCCAAGTGCTCCATCTTCCATAGGGATCCAGAATCACTCATGCTTTTGCATTAAAAAATCCAGCTATTTATATGTTTGCATTCACTCTAACTCAAATCTAAAATAAAGACATATGAGAGGGCCTCTGCCACTGGGAGCTTGCAGCATAGCTCTAAGTTTTGGGGAAGGGGGGGGCGAGGTTGTTTGGTTTTATTAAACAAAAAATACATACTGAGGATCCTGTATTCATTTTCTTTCAGAGAAATTTTGAGAGCCTTTTAACCTATTAACAGTGGACCCCTGCTCCAAATACCTGTATCTGTACCACGGCAACAAAATCATTGGAGATCCTTATCATCAGCCTCTGTAAAAAGCCCATGAGAAAACTCCCAGTACAGCTGGCTATGAGCAATTAACTTGAAAAACCCTCTAAGGAGGTGTTCTCATTGTTCAGCACCACATTTAGCATGATGGGGTCTCAGGGAAAGATTAAGACATAACAACAGTGTAATCAATTAATTATTTGAAAAGCTCAAGAGCCTTCACTGCTCTTACTTTAGAAGACCACCTTCTACCAAAACAAATTCCCAGTACAAAAAGGGAAGCAAAAGACTATCAAAGATGTCACCTAGCACAGATCTGATGAGAAAACAGATTAAAATGGGATTTTTCTTGTAGATCTACAGGTAGAATTGAGAAGCACAAAAATCTCTTCTCCAGGTTCCCCCTGGATGGGCAGCATTAGATGCTGAAGGGTTATGAGCTGCATGCATAAAGCTGGGACTTGATGGAAGTTTATTGGCTCATCCCATGTTGCTACACTGCTTTCCCAGATTCCTGCAGCTAGGTTTTTAACAAAATCTAAAAATTCATTAATTGTTTTCCTGTTGCTACCTTCCCTTTCACTTGATCACTTAGTTACAAGCAGTAACTCTGCATGGTTGAGAAAGGACAAAAAGAAAAGCTGGGTCTGCAAATGAAAGACAACAGTTTTCAAACCAAGGCACGCACCACAGCTTTCTGGTTTGAACTGCAAGATCTACAGGACTCTTCCCCAAATGAAGTGACACCACACCACACCACATTTCCAGGCTACAGAAGCACACAACCCAGATAACTGAACCTGTGTGTGCAGTCTTGTGGTCACACTTTGAACAGCAAGACTGTTCTTACACTGTACATATATGTTTTGCAGAATAAAATTTAGTCTTTTTTCTACTTGGCTCATCCATGGGGAAAATTTGCAAGTGATAAGGATTTTTCCGTCTCCCATTTTAAAGACTTCTTTTGGAATCTAGTATTCTCCTGTTGCTATGAAAAATAAAATGAAAGCCTTTCCTTAGATTCTGAATTAACACTAAATAGATAACTCTACAGCTGTGTTGGTTTGATAAGACTGAAGGCACACATTTACTGGTAAGGAAACTTAATCAGTTTCTATAAGGAAAAAGTAAACCAACCAACAGTCAGGGCATGCGATGTGTGTAAGTGTGTATGGTCTCAGAAGCTAACTTTGATGAAAAATTACATATTAGTAGCTGTACTGCAAAAGTGATGAAAGAAATCAAAGCAATATAGATATACATAACACAAGAAGATCCTGATCTTTAGTATGGAATATACACATGTTGCACTTCAATAATTATCAGTAGTAAAAAATGAGATTCAGCTATATAAAAGTCTAATTACATCCTTAATCAAATTACGAGATATTAAAAAAGGCTACTGGAATAAATACCTTTGAAGCTACATCAGGAATAAAAAATAGCATAAGCCCTTTGGTATCCCTCTGGTTAATTAAACACCAAAAAGAATTAAAACTTGTAGTTAGTCAAGAAAGAGCCTTCCTTCAAGGCCACACCAACACCAAGCAAAAATACAGCCTGTACTTCTGTTCACACAGAGCCTTATGAAGGGTTAAATTCTGCCCCCAACCTCTTTCCAAGCAACAGAAGTGTGGGTGCAAAGGTAAAATTAGATACAGAATGTGTTCCTGCAGTGCAGTCATTTGCTCCGTTACCAGCGCTGCAGAAAGGCTTCTATGCCACCAGCAGACATCAGTGCTCCTTTGTTTTAAGCAGAACAAACATCAAGGAGAAACGCTCCTTGCCTTCAGGAGCTTAAAGACCTGAGAGACAAGAGAGACAAGGAACAGAAGAATGACAGGGTCACAACCAAGAGCTGTTCTGTCTCCACACATCTCCTTTGCAAGTCTATAAAAGTTCAGAAGGCTTAAGTAATTTTGTGTTAAGAAAAGAGTAAACAAAGAACCAAAATTTAAATAAGCTCGTAATAAAACCAGGACACAGCTACATCACACCTGCAACTTTTTCATGGATCCATATTGGTCATTAACTCTGTCAGTGTTCAAACACCTGTGACAGCTCAGACACTGCCTAAATTATTTTCAGAGCTGATGCAGTCTAAAGAGCATTTTAAATCATTCTTTCATACCACATTTCCTAACTCAATGGCACAGGTAAAAAGAAACCATCTGTCTGTGTCTTTTTTGCATAACCTCATTTGCATTCCATTAATACAATTAATATTATATAGGCATTTATACCAAAGTATTTCTAATTCTTCCAGCTAGTAGCACTCCAGTTTGTAGACTGCAAAATAGATACGATCGCTTCAGAAGCCAACTAAATCACAGGGAGGTGGGGCAACCAACAAAACAAATGTTTGTTGCAAAATGACAGGTCACTTGAATCCTAACAAGATTATATCAACAGCCAGTTACATTTTTGTCTGAATATAAGAATCAAATCATTCAAAGGAACACTACAACATTAATGAAAAAAAAGATACTATTTATAAAAATCCGTTTTATTCTCATGTTTCTGCTTTTGGTAACACCAAACATTAAGAGGCAATTAGAGTAGCTATAATGTTGTTAGGATTATTGTTTTGTTTTTGCAATGACACACTTTGCTTCAGAAGCAAATCCAATAAGCCATCTGAAATTATCTTTGAAATTGTGTTTGTAACAGTTACTTAAAACTACAGAAACATAATAGTTTCACTAACATCATTTATTTTTTGACATCTAGAGCAAACCTTTATTTTCTGCACTTGCACAAGGAGATTGATGTTAGCCTCTGATTAATTCAGAGCATCAGGTTCTCACCCAAGCTTGTTAAACGTGCTGCTTCACATATTAGACAGCAACTCCCTATAAACCTAAACTATCATAGGAAAAGGGATAGTGATGTTGATTTAGCAACAAACATGGGGTCAATTTATTACCTGGGCCCTATATACCTATAACACACAGTAGGAATGCACTGTGACATGTCCCACGGTCCTGGTCTCCTCAGTGTTGTGCGCTCTGGGAGACCTGATAAAGACAACAGCTCCCATCCAACTTGTGCCCACATTCCTCCAGGAATCCCAAACACAGAGGGAAGCACAGAGCAGGATGAATCCAGGCACCCTCTGGGAGCACAAGTGCAGGACAGTACCAGCTGACTGTACGTAACATAGGATATAGACTCAGCCATAATACATCCAGTTTGTTGCGTGTTTCAGATGTTTGGTGCTTGTAGACTTTCACCTGCAGTGCGCAGGCAGTCACCTCCTTCAAGTCTTACCCAGGCCAGTCACGTGCTAGCTTTCAAACATCAACATATGTATTCCAACAAAGCTAAAAACCAAGCCTCACCATTCAACTTCATTCAATTCTCTCTTTGTAGCCCTTCCTGACACTGCCATTATGCTAAAAACAAAGGGGAAAAAAACCCACAAACAAAACAAACAAACAAACAAACCCCACACCAAACAAAAAAAAAGCGCCACACACACAACCAAAAATCCCCCACAAGCAAAACCAGAGATCACCAGCATACTGGAACTACTGCCTCTTCCAGTTAGTGACTTTAATTCCTTTCTATTTTTCATCTCTGCATTCCTTACCTTATGGTCACACTAAAATCTGCTTTCAGAAAGGATCAGCCCATTCTGTTTGAGCACTATGGTTTTAGCCCGTTCAGTAACACACGCAACCCATGACACGTAGCAGATGCTAACCTAGCAAAGAGCGTCTGCTGTGCAAGCGCTTACCCTCAAGGACAGGGAAAACATCTCGCCAGAACAGAACCGAGGCTTGCAGCTGGTGCTGCAGTTAGTGATTCCATGACGAGAGTTTAAAAATCAACTCCCACCCTTTTTCCACTGTTAGTTATTTGTAAAAATTTACTTTTTTCCTAATCACTTTCATTTGCCAAATACTGCTTTCAAATTTCCTACAACTATACTCACTCTAGGGAGGGTTTCAAGGTTTTGATGACCATTCGTCATCATTTTTAACATAAAAAAATATTAACCAGAAATGGGTAAGAGGAAAACGGCTAACATTTTGCCACCACAACTTGCCCAGGGACACGCACCCAGATGACTCACAGAAGTATCAGCTGCTGTATAGAGCTGGAGGTATGGCAGAGCATGGACAAGTTCACAGCTACACAGGAACTGTTAACATTTAATGTGGAAAAGTGACAAAATAGTGTGCATAAAACAGTGTTAATATTAGCCAGTGGCAAATGTATTGCCAAAGATGCAATAATTTTGCAAGCAATTGTGCCACAAGTGGCTTTTTTAAAATTACTGTTCTACTGAGAGAATAGTTCGGCTCTGTGAAATTGCCAAAAAAGTTCTAGTTTAAGAAATAAAATCATATTAATTTTTAAATCACATTTAAATTGCTGTAAAGTGAATAATCTACTAAGGAAGAAAGAACAGTATGCTACTTTTAGAGAAACCTGCTGGTGGTTGAAACACCACCTGTGTTACTGTGATAAACCATGAAGAAGAGGGAAGATCTCTGCTCGCTGTTTAACCTGAGAAATCAGCTGAGAAGATCCATAGCGGACATACGAATATGTACGAGTCAGACTGGCTGTTTTCTCAGCAGCACTACACCCCTCTCTCATATCAGCTATTTGCAGTGTGGAAGGGGTAGAGCCAGGTGAACCATTTGACTAGGATCCAAGCCACTGCCTGCACTGCCATCACTTCAACAAGCCTGGAAGAGATTAACCAGGTGGATCAAAAGCATGGGCAGGCTCTGCAGCCCTCTGAGACAGCGGTCACTGGAGGGGCTTACAAATCAGGGTATGGCATCATTGCAGGAGAGTGAGGAGTAAGAGCTGCACAGTCCCAGACCCAAACTGCTGAGCTGGAATAAGTTTTGGGCCACTACAAAGTATAATTTGGATTCTAATAAAGAACCTTTTATAATCACATTAACCACTGATACACATTTTTAGCCTTCATAGTGAGCTCAACTACTTCAAATGACATGCATCATATTTTAGGTGAAACAAGGTTAAATCTAATGCCAAAAAGAAGGTGAAAGAGCAATTTCCCTTCTATGAAGGGTAGGCAACATTTAGAGGCTATCAATTTAACTGTACTAAGCCCTTAACATTTTGCTCAAAACCGTAGTTGGGGGATAAAGGAGTGTACTTCTGCACACCAGGCTGATGGGCTCAAATCAGCTTTTTGATGAATAAACTAATCTCCATTTTTAGTGATGTTTGTGGTACTTTTTCCACTGTTTGGACTTAAAGGTAATCAGAGTTCATTTTCCTGTCTGTCTCATGACTACTTTTTCCCCAGAAGTTGCTTGCTGCCCTGCCTTTACGTTACTGATCCTGGATTTGTCCAAAGTAGTTTAAAACACAAAAATAATACATAAAGGAGTCTTTGGGTAACCAGGAGTTGAATGCTTAGAAAAGAAGAATGTGTGCAGCATGAATGCTAGAGAAAGAAATTTGAATAAAGGGAGAGTTGATAGCCAACATCTCTTATAGATACTTACATAGCCTAAGGCCAAGATATCCCATCTTCCCACCCATCAGTCTCCCACGTGGAAATTTTATTCACTTATTTCATACGTAAATCTACTATTCAAGTCAGTCAGGACTATTTGGATTATAAATGCTTCAAAGTAGCGACTCTGTGTTAGGTTGTGTCTAGGCACAGAAGAATTAAGACTGACATCTGAGGTAGAACTAAATGAGAGTTTCTCTAAATGCGAATAAATTATATCAACTGCAAGAGGAAACAAGTCTTTAGTCAGCTTGATTTCCTTTTCCTGAATGTTAGGATGACCTATATATAAATGTGTCCAGCAAAGTGGGTACTGTATCCTTGAGGGACATTTTGCCTGTCCCAGATCTTTGAGATTACATTTAGCATTCCAGAATAGCTTACAAAGGCACGCACCACTGACTAGAAGCAGCAAGGCATTCTCTCTTCATTAGCAATGTGATCCTCTCCAGATAGTCAGAGGGGACTATGTTACTGCACATAGCAATGATCATTTCAGCTAATTAATTTTAGCTGAGATGCTCAAGCTGACAATTTCTGAAGTTGTGCATCTGTCTTCCCCAGTAGAGAATCACTTATTCTGAGAAGGCTTGCCCTGAAGAGTGAATCTCCATTAGTTTGTTTCTCTGCCCTCCTCCACTAGCACTGAAAAGAGTCTTAGGGCATTAAGGGATCACGTCACCCATCTCTAGATCCACAGTGAAGTTATCAACTCATGGTTAGTCCCTTGCAACACAGTAACTCCCATCTCCTTACCAAACCTATCAACAGCATGCCTGCAGCCATTCTGCATCAACAAAGATATTTATTTTTTTTCAGCTCAAGATCAGCCTGCTTAGAGGGGGTGATTTAAAAACTCATTCGTTATTTTGTGGTTTACTTATCCATGTGAAACATTTCAATCAGCAAATTGAGTTTTGGTGGATGCGAAAGAGATGGTTCTTATTCATGCAGAGTTGTATATGTTACTGTTCTATGTATTTTTCTATTGTTCCTGTAAGGGAACTAGGGGTAGAAATCAGTAATTTATAACATTAAAGTTGAATATAAATTTCATATCTACATAACTGAAAATTACTGAACTGTGGCCAGTTCACTACCTTTCAATACTGCAAAGCTCAACCCAATTATTCTTTGTTGAGAGAGCAAGCTAAGCAACTGCTTCTATAGCAAGTATGTTCTGACAGCATTGTTTAGCTGTAAGTTACACTTCTTACTAGTTCTATAAGGCTTCCTCTGGCCACCTTTTTGCCTTGCAGGATCTCTAGCATTCCTAGGATTTCCTTGCATGCTACTATAGAAAGTTTCTCACCCCCCAAAGGCCCTTTCCCAGCTTTCTCACGTTTTATTACTGACTTGGAACATTTGGGGATACCTTTATATTATACTTCTAATACTAATTTGGAAGAATAGAAATGCTATGTTGACTTATGAAATAGTAGCCAAAATGATGACAGCTACCTGTCCTGTCTCTGAAACACACAAAAAAGCATCAGTTATATGTTTTTTTAATATTGTGACCGTTGTAAAAGCCCTGTTCCAGAGCCTTGTTCAACTTCAGTCCTCATCCCAAGCTTAATGCAACTACTGTGATACTTTGAAGGTAGCAACTCAACAAGACTCACAAGACGCTCACATTTAGACCATGGCCTTTCCCAGATTAATAACAGAATGCCAAGAAAGTGACACTCATAACTATTCTGAAATCAGTAGGGAATAGATTAAAGACTAATTCAGTAAGGAACTCACTTGTTTAATACGTATCCCACCTTTGCCATCAATATCTAAATGAAATTGATTACTGCATGTGTAGACAACGGATAAAATACACTGCCCTGTAAAAGGAAAATTCTGATTTATGACAGTTTCTCAGCCTGTTCAAAAATGCACAAGGCAAACTAGTAGTTTACAATTCTAAATGGCACCCTCACTACCAAGTAACTTCCTGACCATGACAAAAGATCCACAACTTCACGTTTTTTACAGCTTCATCCAGAAATCATCCTGTAATACAAAATAGGGACAATTTTTACACTGCTGAGGCATATTTATATGCCTTGTTTGTGCATGGAATAACCGTGATTGCATTTGTAATTTGGGTAATTGTGCATGCACAACTGGCCAGCTGCATGCAGAATCACCCAATTTGCACATGTTGCCTTAATTGCCACTTGAATTATGACATTTTACAGTTATGTGCATGCAAATACGAGAAGAACAAGACTCATTTGATAAACAAAGAACTTTGCACTGGTTTTCAGTCCTTCCTAATCAGTCAGAGTACTTGAGGCTGTTTCTGCTGACACTTGAAACAGTAGATGTATCCTGAATTTGGTACTGGAAAAGTTTCTCCCAACCTCATGTAAGTATGGTTCAGTATCGGAAAATAGTCACGCAAGTCACTTGTTACAGCAGATAGAGGAGACCGCTACCACATTATCGCTTGCCACCCTGGATGCTGAATATTAACTGATAATGAAACAAGTAGGTCTATCCCTTTGTAGTCCTATGAAATTTCATCCACTAGCCTCCAAGTAAAACAAATACTAGAGGTCAAAGCAATGAAGAAGCATCCAGGAATACCACAGAAATTAACTTACTCTAGGTTGCGAAAATTACCTGGTTCAGAGGATTACAATTACACTGAAGAATAAACAAGCAGAGCTGGATCTCCCACTTCAGCAAAGAGGCTTGAACTCAAGAAAAAGATTTGAAGAGTCTTAAGCTTAGCACTTTGAGGCTGTGCCAGTAACGTGCAGACTCAATGAGCTAAAGCATCCTTAAGACCACCTGTCAAAAAGCGTAATATCAGGATCCACTTCATCTAGCAAAATTATCTCCAAATTATACTGCACCTGGAAATATTGGTATTCAAAAAGGTTTCCTGCACAGATGAACAGAAACGGACAGAAGATATTAAAAAAAAAAAAAAAAAAGTCAGTCATATGACTGAGTTCATTGTCTAAATGACTCAAAAGTCAAGAAATTACTATGCTTGCTAATTACTTAATTATCAGTGCAGGAATAGGAAAGGAAAAATTAAGCCAGCAAATATTGATCAGTATTTCAAAGGAGATTAACAAATATATTCCAGTGGTTATTTCTTAAATAGATAGCTAGAAAACCACCTTTAAGCAATAATCAGGGGCCACCTTTGCAGTCATGAAGTGTTGGGTTTGGAGTTTCTTCCCTCCAAGGAATGCAGGTAATAATAAATAACCAAACTTTATTTATTAAGGCATCTCAATAAATACAACCAAGTCATCTACATACACCCAAGAACAGAATATAAAAACATGGGTTTTGGCATGTTGTACATGAGATTTAGTCAAATTTGTTAGAGGGAAAAAAACCTATAGTTACCTAAACACAGATTTGGGGTAGTAACCACATGCCATAGTAAGCTTCAGTCTTCTTCCCTTACGTGCTATAAAATATTCCTGTATTCCATTAACATACCCAACATAAATTGTACAAACACCCAAGTAGTCACTTTTTGAGTATTTGAAAGACTTCTATATCAGAAAGATACATTGATTTTATTTGATGGGGCTTAGTTTAAAAGCACCATCTGTCAAGCATCTCAATAGCTTTATAAACCTGCCCCAAATTCTCCACAGTTCATTTTGCATTTGCCTTCATCTATACTATGTGATAAGGCTGATGAGGTCTATTTCCTCAAATATAAAAATATGACTGGACTGAAGCACCCTGGAGATTACATCATTCTATTTTCGATAAATTCACACTTTTTTTCATGAAACAGTCATTTTCCCTGGTTAGAAAAAAGTAAGCCTTCCTGTTTACAATTTACTGAAAGACAAATACAGAGAAAAACTATCACCATAAGATGTTCAGCCTTAGGAGCATGGAGTGAAGATGATAATTCCCCACCCTGTCAAAGAAAAAAGAGTTACAGCAGCAGAGCCATTTTTTGCAAAGGTAGCTTCATATCAGATGTAGGGAGTGGATACTCTTGTCCACCTCCATATGCCACACCTCTGCATTATATCAGATTCACAGAGCCCAGTGTCCAAAAAACTCTATTTTTGTCACATAAAAAAAAAAAATAATTACTGCCTGATGCAGCATTACATGCTGACTTCCACCATGCTGGAAGTGTGAGTGGAAGCAGACTTCCTGTACTATGTGTTTCTTCACATAGATATTGTCATTCCTGACTGCTTTGCTAAGATGAAAGTTTATCTTCCTTTCTCAAAATTTAAGCTCAGGATTTTTTCCAAGCATTTTTAGCTTCCATCTCTATATTTGTGACCACTTTTATTTATTTTTTACTTATCTGAAAAAATAAATAACTTTCCAATACACAGGATCAAATTTATTTAGAAAAATGGATTTCAAGTATCAGTACAGGTAGGGTAAGAAACAGTACTGGAAACAAGAGCCACGTTCTGCAGTTAGTTCCAACCAGAGCATCTGTCTCTGTAATGTGTTGTTAATAACATGTGAAATTATGAGCATCATCTAGGTTTTTTTATTTAAATCTTTCTTTTTCCAAATAGGCCAAACCACCACAGAATCTGGATGTCTCCTCAATTTGTGACTTCATTTTCATAATACTTCATTGCAGCTGGGAAGTAAATTTGACACTTTGTTTAAAAGAGAAGGAAAAAAAGGAAGATGGGAACACAGATCTTCATGGCCTGCTCAGACTGACAGAAGAAGTCTGTATCACATGTGATACATTTCTGTCACAACCAACAGTCTGATAAACTCAGGTTGTCAACCCAGTAACCCCAAGGTAGACTATTCCCTAAAAAAGCTCTTCAGACTGTGGGCAAATGATACAAACACTGTCTGCACAGAACTGGTCTTACCTCTCACTTAGTTACATCTCTCCTAAATCATTCACGTTACATTAATGCTTCTTACCTCCACAGTTATAATAGCAAACCTACACTCCCTTCTGCATATGCTTTCCAGGCGAATAAGGGGCAGATAATAGATGCTAATTGATAAGCTAGTGAGGTCAGATATATGAAGGCTGTAATTGCTAATTCACACCTACTAATGCATGTTGTCAACACATTAAGGAAAGAAGGATGAAACCGATTTCCTCAAAACCATTGCACAAACTACACTTCCTGCTTCTTTTCTACACTCTATAAGCAATTAATAGACACCGACAGATTTAAACAAGCGTAAAGATATTACACAGTATATGAATTTTAAAATAATCACTTTATAGAGCCATATAGTCTAGTTCTCATTTGAGACATAATTCTATCTGTATTTCTTATGTATTATACACAGGTAGTTGAAGAACAAGGTTTCAGGCTCTGGCAGTTATCTGCCAAAAAATACAGGATACTCAGCCAAAGACATAGTATTCCTTTCCAAACAAAATGTGTTTCTTACTTAAAATGTCCCACAAGAAAAATAATTTAAACCAAGATTCCATACAATTGAAATCTCCTCATCCAAGGTGTGTTTTCTTCCTGCCTTGCATTTCTCAGGTTTTGTTTAGTCTTATTTTAAATGCAAGGGGGTTTCCTACCGCGTCATAGTACACTGATGCATTTCAATAGTGTTACTAATAACCATTTGAACAAATAGCTTTACCAAACAGTAAAAATGGTTAAGTCCCAATGGGGATACAAGTTTCAGCCCACAATAGGGATGGGTGTGTATCTCTGGAGATTATAGCTACCCTATTCAGCTTTTTGAACAAAAATACTCATCAGCTGCAGTTCCAGGAAACTTAAATTCCTTGTGGCATGAGTAAAAACTCATAAGTAAAACCCTCGTCCATCACCTTCCAACTTTCAAGAACAAAAAGTCTGCATTAACATAAAAACAACACTCCAGGGGTTCATCTTGAGACACAAACTTTGTGGGTCAGTAGGTTTCAGTCTCCGTCTTTTCAAGAGCTGGAAATTAAATAAATATTTCACTGAAATATTGCAGCCTGCATCCTGTCAGCCAAAATACTGCTGACAGTTTAAAGGTGAAATAATTTCTCCTTAGATTCTTCTCTGGACCAAAGCATACAGTTCTACAGCACTTCATGCTGTTTTTATAAAAGTTCTTTGTTAATGATAGTATAAGAACAGGCATTACCACTTTATTTTCACCTTCACCACAACCAGCATCTTCCACATTATCCCATTTCTTAGTTTCAGGAATGGCAGTTACTCCAAACACCTCTTGTTAACATATCATGTAGAAGCAGTCATAATCATAGGCCTTCTAGTGTTATGCCTTCAACCAACCTTGCCGCTGCCTATTTGGCAATTTTGTGATGACAAGACACCATCCTAGCTTAGCAAAGGCACAAGCTGATCACCACCACCATCCCACCTCCCCCACCCCCCAAAAAGAAACAAAACCCCAAACCCAAACAGCAAAACATTTAACCATTTACTCACTTAGCAAGCTCTAGAAGCTAAAAAATAATAATAACAAAAAAGACCAAAAAAGGAATACAGAAACAAAGTGTTTCCTTACTAGCACTGCTTTTGTAACCTTTTGCCCTCTTTCTTCCTTAAAAAGGACTGTATCAAAAGCAAGTTTCTTAAGCAGTACTAAGAAGGCACTATTAAAAAAAAAATCTCAGACAGTGTAACAAAATAGGAAATAGATTTCAGAGAAACAGAATTCAAAGTCACTGAAGTTAGAAGCACAGTATTGATAGGAACCAACTAAGTTTGGCTCAAGAATCTTTTGTTTTAAATATGCAAATCTTAATTCAAAATTGTAGGCTACATTCTAGATATCCATGCAGACAGGGAGTAAGGGAACAAGAGTTCTTGATAAAACAGTCAAAGCAGCTTGCTGAAAATACCACTTGCCATACTGCAACCTACCTCTGCAGGGGTGAGGCACCCAATACATAAAGTTTCCTACTTTTTTAATGTTCAAACACACCTATAGATAAACAAGAAACTACCATTTATGGAGAAGAATCCAACAGTACCAAATAGAGTTATTCATCAATCATCGCAAAAGGGTGAAAAAGATAAAATCCGAACCAAAACCTAAAGTATCTGAACCATATTAGTCATGGAACTAAAGCCCCTGCAAATTCCAGGATGCCACTACTCATCACCCCAATACTCCCCCCTATAAGGTGCCAACACCTCTGCAAATTTTCAACTACTCAGAAGAATTGCAGTAGGAAACAAATGGCCCCTTCAGTTGAGAAAGAATGTTTAGATGGGGGCAGATCCTTTATTTCCTTAACTTTCATCACTTCCACAGTGAAATACCCGCCCTGGTGTACACTGCAGGTCTCCAAAACACTCACCACCTCTGCAGGTGATGTGCATCAGTCCAAGCTAGTGGCAGCAGGATGCCAGCCTCCCTTCCTTTGTGATATCTCACAATTTTAGATAAAAACATAATCAAAAAGAAAGTTTTTCTACTCTTAAAGAACTCATTTAAAGTCATAAAATATACTTTTTTTATTATTATCTATCAGTGAAAAGGGATTTAATAAGTTTACTTCCTTATTTCTATTTTTAGAAAACTGCTATGAAGCCTAGATACACGTTTCCTACTACCACTTTCTACATTTTAGCTTTCACTGTTAAAATTTACTGTGCCGTTATAAATCAGACACCCACAGAAATAAAAAACTAAATTAAATATTAGGCATTTTTACCAACTTAATTTATAAATGCACTAATCATTTCCTAAAAGGATGGCTTTATCCTGTATAGAATAGGAGCCACTTCTGATTATACTGTAAAATTGCTGTCCACTAAGTTTGTAATTACTAGCTTTACACATGATGGGGAGGGGACTTGCGTGTAACTGTCACTTACAATTTATTACAATGTCCTGAAAATAGGTCGATCAATTTATTTTTAATAGACTCCTAAAAGAAATTTTTAAGTATACTCCTTAGACTTATTGTAGTTCACCAACACTTTCTTCCAAAGTATGATGGATAGTTTCCATTTTAAAATATGACATTTGTTGTAATATAGCTTAAATTACTTTTCTTCCTGGAGCATGTGTTATTCTGAGTTACCATTATGCAGTAGGAAATTGTACATTATGTTGCCGCTTTATCTCCTTTTATGGCTCATGTTACAGTTGCATCCATTCAGGTACAATTACATTAAGGGAAAATGATTTAACATTTGTATTAAGAACAGTCCTGTTTAGCAAATTTATTTCAGATTTTGGTTAATTACTGAAGAGTAGTGAGAATAACCCAAAACAACTGCAGTATGTAGACTTTTTAATTAAGTAAATAAAACATGTTTCCCCCAATACATGTACTCACAGTAAACCAGAGTTATGGCACTGTATTTATAGGCAAAATTATGGTAACCTTCATGTATTACATATATTAACTGTAACATAGGTTAAAGAAATTTTTTCCCTAATGACTCAGCTTTTAGTATTAGTTTATGTCTAAATTCTCTCAAGTTTCACAAACTGAATTTTGCTGGGGAAAAAGTCATGGTATACACACGTAGCAATATATGAATTAAGTACCGAATTAAGAACCTTAAGTTTCCCAAATTCTAGGCACCATGTTATTATATAGGACTTCAAATAGAATGATTAATATCTGTTCAAAATTAAAGAGTTGCTCTTTTCTGCTCCCAATGTAAACTCAAAGCATTCCCCCCCCCATTATTATATCTATGGATATAAACAATAAAAATCTATGCTGCAAATTAGAATTTGTTTTGTTCCCATTGTCAGTAAGACAGTGAAACAATATTTTTATATATACACAGTGTAACCTGTTGGACAAGTACAAAGGCATTTTAATCAGGATATAATAGGTATTCTTATTCTGTTCATTAAGATAAAGAAATGTTTGGCAGGCAAATGTTTCATTAGATTGTAATTTGCTTTGATATGCAAATTAAGATGTAATTAGTTTTGAATTTCTGAAGAGGTAGAGGCTATGTGCTAGAGATATTTTTATGTTTTGAACAATGAAAGTTCAAGTAGTTCTCTTTCCCCCCGAAATACACCTCCAAAACCTCACTCCATCTTCTCGTATGTATCCTTAAAACCAAGAGCCTTCCACACCTTTCTATCAGATGTCTTAAGTTCCTAAAAATTTACTTAAAAACATAGTTACCTAGGAGATGCCTGTTAAGATCGCATTTTTTTACCCCCTTTTCAACTCTATTCTGCAATATTAGAAATCGCAAGACAGAATGAAAAGCTGTTGTAAATAAACATGGCTACAGTATCAGTAGGGCAGCTGCATTGATTTACACCAGCTGTGAGCCTGACATATATACTGCGGAAAGAGCTTGAGGTTAAGTAGGGTTGCATATTTGAAATGAGAGAATTAAGCGTAAGACACAGAGGTATGTAGGGTTATTAACGAGCAGCTAAGGAAAGCACTATTAATTCTATACTTGCCTTATTAAAAATATGACAAAGTACAGAGTTAAAATTTACAATAATCTATTTGGCTCAGCTCACTGCAATAGTTGAGTAGAAATTAGTTATTTCTATGACACAAGTTTCAGCAGTACAAGGCGTGGGAGTTTCTGCACATCCTAAATTGTCACACTTGACATCAAGTGCTCAGTCCAGGGCAACATCAGAAACTAAAAGAGCTTGATCCAGCAGTATCACCCAACAGCAGCAGTAGGGCATAGTCACGCTCCTACAGGGACTATACCGTGCTGTTCAATGAATTGGTCTCTTTGGCGCTCCAGTGGGTCAGGGGGCCACAGCCCAATCCCCGGCAATGTTTAACATTTCTCCATAAAAATATACCTAAGGATGGAATCTGCCAGGCTGCACACACTCCATACAACAGCTGCTTTTCCCTTTAATACATCACGAGTTACGGGCAGCCACTTAGCTATAGTTAGGGCCTGTTGGAGTTTCATCTTTTAAAAGATATTTTGTTAAACTAACATTTTCCCTTCATTTAGCCAGGAGCTTAGAAATGTGGTAGCTGCAAAGGGTTAAAATATCAGAGTTCAAGACCTTGGGTACCTTCTGCTGTGAGCCAAATGCAATTGAACTCATACTAGTTTCATCAACATTGTTGAGGGTTTCCCGATTTTAAGAAGAAAACCTAGATATTTTGTTAGCGTGTTAAGAAATTATCACTAAAAGTTTACACAAAAATAATTGTTAAAGACCTTTGTCAAAAAGGACTTAGGACAGAATACTCCTTTTTATCTTTATTCATTTCTGTATCAATTCATGAGTGTCTCAATGCATTCATTTTCAACAATTAATGAAGAAAAAATAACTAAGCCATAATAACAGTAGAAACATTTCAAAAATTCTCCAAATTTCATATAACTAGTTTAAGATACATATTAGTAGATAGATTTATTTTCATTCCAAGAGAGGCTGAAAGTCATCTAAAATACTTCACAACAGAGAAACCCGGATTTTAACCAGCTCCATGCTTATTGTTTTGGGAGGGAGAGGACTGACTGCTTTGCTTCTCTTCTCAGAAAGGTTTTCATAACTGAATAACAATGTGGAATGAATGTATAACCGTGCCCTCATTTGAATACTTCTAGCCTGTGTGAAGGTTACTGATGCTGTCCTACAAAGATGTTTAAGTGCCACTCTAGCAAGGCAATTATTTTACTTCAGCACGAGTTGTCTCTGCAGGACTTTGGGGCATTTACAGTGAATAACACACTGTTTCCATGGGACTAAATCCAAATGTTAAGGTTGGCAACCGTACTGAAGATGAGCTCTATCAGGCTGCCAGATGACAGACGCGCATTTGCAATTTTTGACTCTGAGGACTTCAACATCACCCTTGCTCATACAAGTTGACTGGACAGTACCACAAGTGGAATACAATTATCAAGTATTGAAACAACAACGTAGTTTGCCACATAACCAACCACCAGTGGCATTAGCATGTATTTAATCAACTTAATCAACTGTTTCTACTTCATGATCTGCTAAAGTAGGGAATTTTGGAGATTATGAAAATAGCCCAAGCCGGAGAGGAAGCATCCAGAAATCCAGAGAAAGTTACAAGGAGCAGAATGAGGAGCCGCCCTCCCACAGAGGCCAGGCTTCTGCTCATGTTTTGCTGCTAGGTTAACTCTATTGATCTTTCAAGAGATAGGGAGGGACTAGAAAATTATTTAGTAGTGAAAAAGCAGGTCTGAATTTTGAAGAGGGGTGATAAAAGAGAATATTAGTCCATAAAACTGAGGAGTGCCTGTTAATTCTAGATGAGATTTCTGGCTTAACATGTTCAGAAAGAGTAATTGCAAACATATGGGAAAAACACTTAGAACTGTGTTCCAAGAAGTTTGAGACACGTTTGTGCTTAGCCCATCATCACAGCAGTTTAGTTCCTGGCTGATGAACTAACATTTAGAAGTTTCTTGCATTCACTTCCACCTAAAAAGCAGAACCCACCATAAGTCTTCCTGGTATACTTGTATGCTCTCACATGACAGCTTCAAACAGGTAACAGATGTCACTGGAGAGTAACAAAAAACATTTTTTTCATATAATCAGTACAATAATGGCTTTCAAATGCATTAGTGGCACTTACAGATCATCTACAGATTTTGCTCTTCAAGTTAAGTCATTCTCCAGAATACATGCACCTTTTATCCCACAAGTATAAAGTGTTGAGGTCTATCATACTATATTTACTATACTTGCAAACAGAAGTGCCATGTTCAAAAAAATCAAGAGTTTACAGGCATCTTTCATCCTGACACTACATATTGTGTAGTATAACATTCAGCTCCATCTGTTTTTTTCTCCACCTTCTGAAACAGGAAAATGATATAGGTTTAATGAATTTACATATGTTTTATCAAAACACAACCCAAGAGAAAAGAGCTGAAATTGAAAAAATTCAGGTTTTGACAATGAAAATAATGAGGAAACATCAACAAGAGATAAGGAATGATTGATACTGATCTACAAAGATTTACAAGTGTGATTTGTCATGTTCTGAACAGGTCTGATTTTACGCCTGTCAAACTCAATAGAAATACTCCCCTGAACTCCACTATGCTTAGGTGCAAGCCCTTAGTCTGTAATCTTAACAAGATCTACAGGCTAGAAACGCCTGACTGGAAATGGGATCACGGTTTAAGTGAGTTGCTCCCCAGCTTTCCAAGATATATAGTGGCTAGACTATCAGTGCAGTCTTTAGAAAGACATTGAATATTGATTTAAAGATAAGTTGTATTTCAGGCACAAGTTTTTTTGACAGAAATTGCTATTCAGATCTATAGACACACCACAGAGGTCTCCAACTGCAACAGTTCATTCCACTCTAAAAACCCCTTGAGGCCATGACTAAAATAAAAGTGTTGATTGAACTTCTTAGCTGTTTACAGCAGGAAAAAACCCCAAACTTTATATAATCAGCATTATTGTTAGGTTTGTAGTGTTGTCACTATTCCTAAAAGGGAGCAAGGATGATCTCATTTGCAAAGGGAAGAACTGCATGAAACCAGTGGGCAGGTACTAGTAATATGTATGCAGGATGACATCTGAAGTGTTATGTTTAAAACAAAGAGCAACAAAGCATCATCACAGTGATATCTTAGAAGCTATGCCAACAGCCTAGTATAAAAATAAAATTGTTTCTTCTGTGGCACTTCCCCTTTGATAATCTTCAAGTGAATTGCAAACATGAATTAATCAGTTCTTAAAAATCACTCTGAGCACAAAAAGATGGCTTTGACTGTCTTACAGACAGGGGAAACAAGATAAAAGCTATGATTGCTTGTGCTGTAGAAGTCATAAGTAGCTAATGTGACGCTATTATCCTGTGTTTGAATGGAAATGCTTTGTGATAGTCTACAAGAAATTAAGGAACAACATATTAAAGGATGCCATTTAGGAGGTCATTCTGCATTATTCTACATCTTGTATTTATTATCACCCTAATTCTGCTACAACAGAAACATTTAGGAGCTTTATCATAGGCTTACGCAGTTGCATAGGAAGACCAGTAATACATGCTTTCTGCAAAGTCACCCTGGGTCTGTTGCTTAAGTTTCTCATAAAATGCTATATGGATGTTCTCATTCTCTGGTCACTAGTTTTATTATCATTTTGAAATATCCATTGAACAGTACAGCTTTAAACTAATTTCAGTAGAGTAAGTTTTATTTTTTTTGCTGTGTAACCTTAGCAAACAAGTTTTAGCTTTAATGCCCCTGTCTGACTTATGAACCTTTTTTCCATACACAGAATCATCTTAGTATGTATTCACAAAAGAGTATGTCAGACATTTAATTGATAACGATTTAGCTTTCCTTTTAAGAGTTTTTGTAACAGAAGCAATGCTGCAGACAGTTGTAGATAAGGTTGTGAAGTGTAATTTGAACAACCACAATTAGTGATATGAAACTGAGCAATTTAAGTTACAGATGTGATCCATTTAGCAGCATAGCTATGTTAACCACTGTTAAGAGAATTAAAATAAAACCTTTACAGTATTAGCTTTCAATAGCCCCGCAGATACTACTCCTATTGGTGTATTCTTAATTACTAAACTACCTCCAAATATCTGCACTGAAGCATGAATTTATACCTTTTTTTGAAAGGTCTGCTCTCTCGTTTCAACTGAAAATATGTGTCTTATTATCAACAACAAAAACAATTAAGTAATAGGAGGCATAAAGCTTCACTTTATATAGTAAGCAGAAAAAGCACGTGTGAAAAAGAGAAAAGCATACAAATGTAATAGTATGCTCTAATCTACTTTAACCTTGCAGCAGAAAAGTTCTAAAGGAAAACTGATCCAAATGAGTTTTCAAGCATCTTCTAGTGAGTGTGGGAACGTGTAATAGTTTCTACCTCATCCCTTGAGGTCTTTAAATGAAGAGATAATGTCTTTATTAAAAATAAATTAAAAAAAAGGCAAGACAATAACTTGATATCAAGATGAAAATACGGAATACAGGGTCATGTAACTTTGATTGCATGGAGACAGATTTCCATTCTCAGAAACTCCTTTACATATGCATCTCTAACACCTCACCAGTGGTCTCCCACAAGTGTACATTAGAATGCATTTCAGCTGGTTGCTCAGACAAAAAGACACAAGCTGCACCATTCTTTTCTAGGCTTCTATGAAAAAAGGTTTATAAATCTCATCACTGACCTAAAAATTTTAACCATCTGCAAACTGAGGAAGTGAAATTATAATAGTACTCGCCTTGACGAAGTGGAAAACTATCTATATGCCACAGCCATGCGATCCTAGTAGTTACTATGTTTTTCTGCTCACACAGTATTAATATATAATGAAAAGAATATTCTGCCTTATTGATCTTTGGACCACAGCTAAGTGCTCTAATGCTTGAAACTAAGATGTTTCACTTTTTATCATTTTTTTTTTTTTTTTTTTTTTGGTTACATTATGCCAACCTCTGCAAAATGTGTGTGTGGGGGGGTATTACTTGATATGTTGTTGGGCTTTTCACCTTGAAATTGTTGACAGAAGAATAAAATGCTCTGTTGTATTTTTAATCTCTGTTCAAATATACATCTTGCTGGTTTTCACCCTGTCAAGTTAATCCCTTGGAAGTATCATAAAATAGCAGCAAGGTATAAAACTGCAGAACTGCTCAGGATGGGACAGAGCTCAAGTGTGCTAATCATCTGCATGGAAAGTGTGTCCCTCCCTCAGAATGGGGAAGGAATTCCTTTGGGCTTTTTAAACTGAAACCTGTCTTAACAATAAGGTGACTTGAAATAGAAAGCCTTGCAAATGAAGCAAACTGCCTTCGTGCTTTCTAGGATCAAGTGGAGCTTTTCTGTTTGCTTGCTTTTATTGTACATTTCTTTACTCACTTCACTGCTATTGCTCTCTAGGATTTTAATTATAAGCTGTTTAGAGTCTAATATTCCTTTTTCTCCCATTTTACTACCTCTCACTCTTGTAATAAGACTGTTACAAACGTTTCAGAACATGAGAGATGACAAAAGACTTTGAAGGTGCTGGCACATGGAACACGTATCACAGGGCAGTGATCAGCTGTTCTAGTCCCACAAGCACACATTCAGGAGATCAAAGGAAGCATTAAGATTATGATCCCTCCATGGATCCACAGGAAGAAGCAGATGAAGGTCACTCTTTCATGAGACACCTACAGGACACTATCACCCTGATTCATTCAAATCACATACACAATTCACTGTCAGGATTTCCTCACTGCAAAGCAAGGATGGTCTTCTAAGATTTGTGAGGGGCATTTTGTCTTTTGATGTACCAGGTTAGAGACCCAAGTGAAATAACTCCTGTAGACAAAAAACTAATGGTTTATGTTTCCACAGCCACTCTTGCACTTCTGTAAAATGCAGAGAATTTGCTTAGATGTTACATAAACACATGAATCTGTTACAGAAAGTATGTCAGGAAACACAGAAAAATACTTTAGTTACTTAAGATTACTCACCACTGATGCTACATTATTTATTTATTTTTGTTCATGTTATTTTAAGTTACATGCAACTTATGCCAAAAATACACCCTGTAACTTCAAAAACAGTATGTATGAAAAGGGAGTCTTGACATTTTAACAAACTTCCCCTTGCTTTTCTGGACACTCTACTGTAGCTAGGTTCACTGGAAATAGGGAAAAAGCCACAAATTTCTCTTCCACATAATGGTCACGGCAGAAAGACAGATTAAACAGCCATATAACTGAAAAAATAAAATAATCCTGTTCTAGAAAGATCAGAATTCCTGTTGTGCAGTTTCAGCCTTGACCTGAGGCTTTATGACAATGAAATATCATACCCAAATTCCACTTGAACAATTTCCTATTGACTAATATGAAAGCTTCAGCAAAAACAGTTTTAACACAATACTAATTTCAATGTCCTTTGAACTGGGACCTAGATTTTGTAATGGTTAAACGAATCCTGGAGCCATTAGCTTCATTTGAAGCTGATATTAAGAAAAGACAGAAGCTGAACTATTCAAACATTCTCTGCTTTATTTTCACTACAGGCAGTCATTCTGTTCCTCTCTTTAAGGAAGAGCGGTAAAATAAAATTGAAATTGAATTAATAGAAGGTATTATGAGCTAATGCCATCACACTGCTATTAACTGGACACCAAGTATAGGAATACATTTAATGTTAGGTTTTAATCCACACCTACGAGAAATTTTAATGCTTTATTCTGTCATTTGCCAGCATAATATTTGCATGTATTCATATTCATATAGACTGAAATCTGTAGAGAGCCTGACAGTCCCAGGGTTAAAATACATAATTGGGGTAAAAGCACTAAACTTCTATTTCTTGCATTTAAATCTTTCTACAGGTTTCTGGAATAAAAGTGTATTACTGTTTCTGCTGATGCTTAATGTTTGGATCACAACATGAAAAATTATGGACAAAGTTTGGCTCAAGTTGGCTCTCTTCCTCAGTGAGCCAAGAAATATTAGCATTTTTCTAGGGCATCTAAGATTCAGGGAAGAAAAGTTTTGGAGTCCACGTTTTGGGCGAACCCACAGGCAAGGTCACGGGGATGCTTCATCTGTTATACTCATCTGAGCAAGCATTCATGCTTAAGATATAGCATGCAATTAGAACTTAAAATGAAATAAAAATATTCTAAAGTGATTTACAGCTGTTAAAATCCAACCTTTTTGTGGGAACATGCTGATTTGATTATACTTTTGTCAGAAAAAATTTCCTATAAAGGTAGGTATAGATAGGCACTCTCTTAGGCAGCCAACAAGTCAATTGTTAAAGCTAATCAGCTAAAGCTCTGTTAGTCTTCCCATCCTACTGGCTATTCAAAAGTGCCAATGTTGATTGTATAAGAAACAAATCCAAAAAGCTTTAGAAAAAGCTTGGGGTCATAAGAGTATACCAAAGGAAAACCATTTATATCTCAAACATTTCCAGCAGAAAGTTATTTCACATTAAAATCCATGTTAAAGGTACTTTGACTTGAGCTTTACAATTTATGATCAAGTGCTCTTTGCTGAATCTTGTGAAAAGTTACACTTCCCACTGCTAGCCAATATGAGAAGATCTTAAAATAAACTTCCTTTATTTAAATCTTAAGGTTAAACACACATCACAAACACAAGAAATTAAAAGAATAGGTCCCATTTAAACCTGCCATCACTTCCGTTTTGAAAAAAAAAAAAAAATCATTGTCTTAGTCATAACTATGTTCCCATTCACATGCAGATAAAAATATTTATGGTTTTTAAAAAGTATGTTGTATTGTCAGCTCCATCTATTGCTGTATCAAGCATGGATGATGCATTAGGATTGCATAGGATGATCACCTACAGAAATTAAAAAAGACAAATCCAGGCCATACAATAAGTTGCATTCAGAATGCAATTTAGAAGACCCAATCCCCTTCCCTGCCTAGATAAACATCCCAGCTCCCAAAGTACCTATGGTCTTTGAAAAGCTAGAATCTTACTTTGAAATGCTGGTGGTCAGTCAAGAGCAAGGTTTGTTCTAATAGTCCATGACAATTTTTACTTCCATTATATTACAGTAGAGATATTCTAAAAGAACCCTTTAATTCTAAGTGGCCAGTCTGAATGATGTGAGGAACATTTTCTGTTGAAAGCATTCCCTAGTAAATTGTGATTCACCTATGTTCTACTATTCTTAAGCTTTAATGTCACTGTAGTTGTCTTACATTCACATAGTCTCTTTCAGAAAAACGGGAAAAATGGATGAAGATGACACCAAACTAGAAAAGAACATACATTCAAGAGTTTATAGAAGAGTTTTAAAGAGGAAAACAAAAGTTGCTGGAGTGGGTTTCATTGTCACAAGTCGGAGAGGCTTATTTAGTTATACCAGTATGCACCTGAAAGAAAGTGTAACAAGTTCTTTGTTCATCTTCTATGATGCAAGACATCTTTGCTCTTCCATTTGATGAGAGAGATTTACTTTTTAGCGTGGTTTGTATTCTTCTTTTATTTCAGTACTCTGCAAAGATACAGTATTTTCTGGGAAGCCAGGGAGTAAACCCCAGCAGAATACCAGGTTAGGACTATGCCATGCAATTACGCAATGGTGCTACTGTTATGTCTTGTCATAGAAATGAGAGGTTTGTTGTCCACAGTGTCCGTATTTTCCATGCCTTCTAGACATCTCAGATTCTTGTAATTTAAAGTAAAGAAGCCTCGGCTTCCTATCTTGAAAGGCCTAATAACATTTTGACTGTTCATCACTAAAAACTGCAGACAGTTTTTAATAGGAGTCCAAGTCAGTAAATTTCAGAAAGATTTTTTTACCCCTTCACACTTTCACCACCCAAACCAAAGGCAACTCAGCTGTCCTACAAAGCAAAGCAAACATTATTTTCACAACACCAGGGGCAAGCTGAGAATGAAACGAAGCATTCACAATTTTCTCCTCCATTTCACACAAAGCTACTGCAAAGCTTCTGAGCAGTTCAAGCTGGTCTGAATCTTTGGCATCCCAAAGGTGGAGTATCAGCCTACCTGGTACAGTAAGTCTGGGGAAGAGCTCTGGAGAGCTGCAGTTGCAAGCCTTGCTCCACAAAGAGAAAAGAGGGGCAGAGGAGGAAGAATCAGCCATTCCCTACAAGATTAGGTGGGACTAGACATGTCCCTGCTTGCCTTTCAGGTGCAGCAGCTGTGAGAGCCACTAGCAGCATAGCAGAAAGAAGACTGGGCTCTGCAGAGAGCTCAGGAACCCTGCTCTCATCTGCCCTAGTTCAGGAAACAGGAGCAGAGCCAAAGCCATCCCTTTGCACAGTTTTTGTCGCTACCAGTCCTTTAACATTACAGCCAATTGCCTACTTATTCTTAAGGGTAGCTCCAATTCTGGTCCTAAACAGGAGTCACACCTTATGCATGAAGGACTGCAAATTATCCCAACCAGAGAAAGCATTTGGAAAAGACATCTTTGTTCATCTTTTTCATTAAAAGCGTTTCTCACTCTTCAGAATTATTCTGTACTCAGTGATGTATCTTGTAACTTTGAGCAGCAATGATTATCAATTTTTGCAGCTCTATAAAACAAGATTTGTTTGTCCTCCACAGACCGATTTGCACAATAGTGTATAAAAGGCTCTTTGGAATGAATGTGGTTACCTATATTGTAAAATGCAATGTAGCCATGCACTGGGATTCAGGGATGCTGTAGAAAGCACTGCCAAAGTGAGAACAGGCAAAACAGCCACTATGCTAAAGATACCTGACAGAGAATTTTACACAATTCTTTTAAAATAAAATGCAGTTTGAAAATCTCTGAAGGAAAAGACTGAAACTGATACAAAAGTTTCTTGTATTATAGGGAAAGAACACACTGCAGGTATTTATAGTTTTTAGTCAGTTTTAATCCTAGGTAAATCTACTGTAATATAAAACTAACCTACTGTATTCCTGTCTTTTGCCCAAAAGCTTAGTGTTTTCCGTCATATACCGTGTGTGAGCAAGGTACATACTGCTAGCTTCAAGTGATCAAATAAATTTAACAGAACAAGTTCTCCATTGTCAGAATGTGCTCTTCCAGTCCTAGTGAACTTAAGATTTTTGCTTAACTGCTGAAGGAGTACAAAGAATAGAGAAACCAGCAACACACCATGAAAAGGGAAATCAGGAAATCTAGCTAAAGGGGACTCACAATGCACAGGGGTCTAAAAGGTGTACTGATGCACAGGAAATTCATAGGATTAACTCTCATTAGCACTAATTGAATTTACACATTCCAACTACCATTAGCATTAGTACAAGTCATCCCCTGACTCTGGAAGGCAAGTAGACCCTATGAAGTGGAGAGTAGGACTAATACTTGAGTCAGAAACAACAGGGAGAAAACTAAAAAGCTGTCTCAACTCCAAGTGCATATGCTGAACAAAAGCAGATAATGAGAACAAAAGAGGGTGCAAACAGAAATTTCATGTCATGTCAGCACATATAATCTCAAGTTTTTTCCTACTTAACTGACAAGCTTTGAAATAGTCTGGGTAACTACAAACATGAGAACCAATGAAAATGTAGCCAAAGAGAAAAAAAAAAAAAAAACACCCAACAAAAAAACACAACACTACATTATCTTTTTCAAGAGGCATCTAAACACTTCTAATCTATTCGTACTCCAGAAAGGACGGACCATGGACACATGTTTTGATTTCCAAAAGCACCACAAAGATAATGTACACAAACTCCATTACATTTTAAACTACTGAGTACCACAAGCATGTGAAATTCCCGATTGCTCTGAACTGAGTACAGGAAGGTCAAAGTTATACATTTCTCTGAAGTTCACATTTGTTATTTTTAATAAGGGTAAGCCTGGAGAGTTGCTCTTGCTCTTATTTCCCTTCACACCCAAGAAATATTAGTACCTTGAGTAACAGCGACCAGAACAAGTAAAACTCTGCTAAATTAAAATTAGAGTAAGTCAGCAAAAGTGACTCTGTGTGTCTGTAAAACTCTGGTACCTGTCATTACTGATGACTCAGCAGATCTCTGCTTTTGCTGCAGAGCCCTGGGATTTTTCAAGTTAGTCCATACCGAGGCTTTACAGAAATAGTTTCACATTACCCGTTACAAACAGGGATGAAGAGAAGTTGAGAGACAGGATGTGATAGCAAATATGCTGGTAGAAATTGTTTATAATAGCTATAAACTGCAAGGGGAAAACATTGTCCTACATCAGCAAAAGGCAATTCTCAAGCAAGATAATGTGGATGTCATAATAAATCATATGGTGCTATTCACATGTCTATTAATCATCTCACAGACCATGTCCTAGTGTCCCACTTTGCCTGTTGTAAGGGCAGGGATAACCTTCTGAGGATACTATGCCTCTGTAAGGCATTGAGTAGACTGCCAAAGTGACAAAACATTTCACTCTGTGTACTGTTGGTCATGGTATGGTAACTGCTGAATATATGCTTTAATAAAGTGCTCAAAGAGCATAGATGGCAACAATGACCAGATTAAAAACAATTCCTAGCTTGCTGAAAATATTAAATTAATTTTTGCATTCAGCCCTTGAGAATGGCAATCAGGATGCTCTCTCACTTTCCAGGGAGCAACGGATCCCATTTAGAATTTGACGATATGGCTGTTGCAATTGCTACTGGGCTCTGGTGTTTCAGTTTGAGGAAGATACTCATGCTTTGAAGAGAAACTTACTCAAAGCTCATTTTCCAATGCTAGAAAGAAAAGCTTTGCATGTACTAGCTACACTCTAACAGTAACAGAAATAGCTTTAGGTTTAGGTTTATCCCTTTTGGCTCATTCCTTCTGGCTTTGCATGACATCATTATGCAGGATCACAGGGGGATCTGCAGAACACTGTACCTGCTAATGGGAAAAGGGCCAGAATTCCGCACGTATCGAACACAATTCCTATAGGCACATAGCTGCTTAGGCCCAAAGTAACAGCTTGCTTTCTGTGTTGGGGGGATCTGCCCAGAGCAATAGCACACAGGAAGATAGCAGGTTACCAAACCGGCCATCCTCCTCATCAGCTTGCTCTTTCTCAACCACAGGATAATAAAAGGCTTTTTTGAGAGCTGGGGACACTTTTTCATTTCTCAAGTCTGTTCCATTTGCAACACCTTCAGTTTATATTTAAACAAAGCATCCGCTCCTGTTAGGCGACAGACATCTGCTGTGAGTTGTTCAGGGTCTACCAAAGGCACAAGCAACTATACATCACCAGCCTCTCCAAACACACGTTTTTAATTGCACACTTAATGACTGGTAAAAATACAGATTTGATGCATAAACAAGCAGCTGCTTCATCTATTTGGAACGCATTAAGTTATAGCTATCAGAAAAGTCATCTGCCTTGCTAATCCCTATGCTGAAAGCATAAAACAACAAATACAAGCTAATAGCACCACCAATTTTCACACACAGAAAAGATCAGAAAAGGTTATGAATGGAATGATTTTGAGCATGCGTCAGCAATGGCTTTTCAAGCAGAACCGTTCTCTCTCACAACCTGAATCCAAGGGGCTTTTCCTTCAGCTCTATAGTAAGGAACATTGTAAATTTCAGCAAGAATGCATTTAATTGAAGATTGGCAGAGAGAAGTCTCTAGGATAAAGAATCATCTACAACCAATTAACTAAGTTAATATAATAAAAATTAATAGCCAGTATCTCTCAGGTGAGTGCCCTGCTATGAAGCCAAAACGGCTCTAACTCTTAACCTTACCACAGCAGTCTAATCCTTCTGCAAAATTGCACAGATTATGTTTCCTGGCTTTTAAACAGGGCCCAAATTAGCATAGCATCAGTACGTGGTCCAGGTATGATGAAATATGCGCACAGAGGGAACTAAGTTACAACATCTGAGAGCAATTGCTTATCTCTATTTTTAAAAGTAATTTGGTAATACTGTAGTGAATTCCTCAGCTAGGTACTGATAATTGGACATAATCTACCTCGGGCAATAGCAAGTGACCTCATCCATCCCAGTCAGCCCCAATTAGGTACCATGTGAAGATGCCTTCACATCTGCTAAAATAAGGAAACATTCATTTTTTCAGTGTTCATTATAAAATCAGAGGGGAGGGTGGAATCAAGTCCTGATGCCAAGGGACAATTCAAAACAGAGCCTCAAAGAAAGAAAAGTAGAAAGATGGAAACATAAGCAGTTTGATTAAATGTTTGGTGAGTAACTCTAGAAGGACAAGAAAGGGAAAAAAGCTCATTTGTTCCCATGTTAGATGAAGGGGAAAAATTCATAATCTCTTGTCATCTGATTAAGTATCATAGGGACAAAGGAACTGTACTTACATGGACTAAAGCGCACTAGTTTTCCCAGAGAAAAGATCCATTTATCGTATCTAATCCAATTTTTGCTTCTGGAAAAGACAGTCAAGAGGGCACTGTCAAGGTATTTTGCCACAATGATTGATATATCCTGACAGCAGCTGTTCAGCCTGGAAGATCTGGCCTCCTAGAGTGCAAAGATTTAGTTTTCCTACCAGCTACATCATGCTTCATTGTCATATACTAGAGTTTTGAATTAGAGTAAACAAACCAGTTTGTTCTTAAACCGATAGAGTCAAGCGCCTCCTTTTTACTTAAGTTTCATAGGAAATACTGGCAGGTTGGAAAAAATAAGGACGACCTTGCGTTCCTGTTGAGGGCCAAAGTCAGGGCTGGTCAGGGTTTATGTCACTGGAAACTGAGAGCATGGCTTTGATCAAGCTGCACGTTACACATCTTTCTTCCATGCATAAAGTACCTGTTCATCATCAATCCTTAGCAATAAATATTAAAGATTTTCGTACATGAATACTGACCAAATCCCAGATGCCTCATTCCAGTAAAATCCCATTGACTTTTTGGTCAGCATTTAACAGAACACTAGAAGAAAGGCACTTATGGTTTTTTTTCAGATGAATGCACAGCCAGCCTGGAATGAATCGTGTATGAACATTTCATTAAAAAATTTTCATTCAGTTCATAAATATGCATAAATATTTGGGGCTCATTCTTTGCCATTTAAAGCCTCATCTAAAGTCCTCTAAAGTCAATACAGAGATTTCCATTAGCTTCTCTGGAAGCTGGGCCTGCCACCTAAGCCAAAAGGATAATGAAAATAAATTGTGTGCACTGAATATTTTTAAGATATGATAAAATTAACAGGAAAAAAATGTTACTCTGTCAGCTCTAATCTTTATCCTCATCTATGTACATTTTTTCCTTAGGAAATCTCTAATGCTAGTTACAATCTGTATTTTTTTTTTTCATTCAAATCCACTGGTTCCCATTACACATTACAAGGTCACAAATGAAACGGGCTGTTTGCTGCAAGGTCCTGTGCATTTTGTTGATATGCTCTTCTCGTTATGTCAATCAAGAAGTTAGCACTGAATAAATTCAGCTCTGTTGGAAAAACAGCTTAAGTGCATTTAAAGGCTAAGGGTAGTAAAATAAACAGTCTGCTAATCCACCAAATGCAAATAAAGGCTCAACATCCAAAACAGCCTATATCTTCAGGCAATTATACGGCAAATGCATGGACAGCCCTTTGAAGTGCCAACACTTATGACATTTTATTTGCATAATAAATCTCTCAATAAACTTTTCTTTACATAGACTACAATAAAGTGTGATGTACAGCTGTACGATTTGTACTCTTAGTGCCCCAACAATCCTGTATTTTTACTCACCTTGTAGCCCATTCGGCATTCATTTATTCCAACTCTGCTTCATTTTCCTGGAGCTTCAGAATGGCATCCATAAGACTTACCCATAGCTGAAACACTTCTGCTCCTAACTTGTGAAATCTGTCACATTTTGCAAGCAGTTAGACAAAACATTTCAATTGCAATCATCCGATACAGCAGTATAGGAACCAGTCAACTATTCCTGTTGTAAGCAAGTATTAAAAAGACTAATCCTGGTAGGTTTTGTGTATATACATACAAACGTATTACCTAATCTAATAGAAGACACAAGTCATGCCAGTTGGAAGTGGTATTACAAAGAAGCTATACTCTGCTAAATCAAGCTAGCTTTAATAAATTCTTCAGGAGCAAGGTGGGCTTTAATTAAGTGAACAGAAAAGCCTTTCCAAATCATATCTACTACTTTCAATTATTTCGAAAGGTGTATGAGAAGTTTTCCTTTTGATTTTTTTTTTAATAACAAAAATAGATGTTAGTTTACCATGGTTGATGATTTATGGGACTGCAGCTAAGATAAAAATTTCATGGTTGGTTTAGTCCAGTGTAACCTCAACTGTTTCCTAACTACCCAGTGCAAATGTAACCACTATGCACACCACACTGAAGGCAACAGAAAGACTATGAGCAATTCAGTCAGTGTTTTTATAAACTCTATACCAAATTGACTCACATTGTTTGTATCCTAAGTGATGCCATTGCTTAGCCAGAAACTGTCACAGAGCAAGGCTTGACATGGTCTCTCAGCCCCTGCTGTGGAATAAGCTGAATGTTTACCTACTGGTTATGAAAAACTACATTTCATAGTACTGCTGAGGTCTTTAATATCCTTGAAATGTCTTATTTTAAAATTGCTATATGACTATCTCATCATGCCTCAATTCTGTAAGAAATACAAAAGCACTCCATAGCTGATACTAACTTCTTTTAGGGAGTAGGGAGGAAACTGTTACTTTAATTAATTCCATTCAATAGGCTGAGTAAATCACAACTGAACTTCTTACTATCATTTCATACCAATGGTGCTTTTCCACTTCAGTTACATTGGTATTAAATTCAGATGTAGGAACAATATTGCATTTTTTAGTAGAAGTTGAAATTTCATTTTCATGAAAAGAGGAAGCCTTTTTTTTCAGTATACAACCAAGTAAGCTGCATATAGCAGAGTAAGATGGAAATAACCGTGTTGAGGAGAGTAAGCAAGGAAAGAAAAACAGAAAAAAGCCAAACTGTCTCTGAAAACAGATTAAAGAGAAAAAGACGACAAAGCAGGAGAGACAGCTTTCAACTTTTGATTGTCTTTCAACAAGAGCATATTACAGGATGAAGAAATTGGGAAACTTTGTTTTGGTTTGGCTTTTTTAAAGATCAGGCTCAACAGCTTTGATCTGACTCTTCACAGGTCTTTATAAATTCTTAAGGCAGCTAAAATTAGGCAGCCTTAATCAAAAGGTTTCTAAATACCATAAACTATTCATTTTACTCTCGTTTCATGTAAAAATCAGGAAGTCCCACCAGCATCAGCAGAGCTAGGGACTTACACAAAGAAAGAACATGGTCCAATATTCCCTAAATACTTCACTTATCTAATTAGGACAGATCTAAAATCCTTAAATTCTTCTCCCTGAATTATTATTTCAAAACTCTCAAGCTGCCTCTCCCATCTGCTCGCACAGAGCAAGGGAATCTAATTTTTTGGTTTATAAGATCTGTTATGGACTGTTTGGTAAGGAATTCTGTTAGAGTTTCTTTACTTGGTTCATGTTTAGCTGCTTAATTATTTGTCAAATAATCCTTTAGCATGTTTCATATATTTTCATTATTTGCTTAGTTTATCCAAGCACATTCTGACCATCTCCTTTCAATATGCCTGGCAAAATATTAACCTACTGTTAAGCGAGATATTCATGAAATTTATCATACTGGATTCTGGGATAAATTAACCTTTTTATGAGTATACAGAGAGCTTCCCACCAGCAGCTAAAAAAAAAAAAAATAAAAATAATAAAAATAAAGGTTGAAACAGGGCATTTGTTAGGTGCACAAAATTCAAGGACCTCCTGGATACCTCTGCATCAGTGTTTTTGGGCTGTTTTTTCTTTTTTTAGTAACAGTAGATGTAGCATTCTGAAGACCAGAGAAATGATAATGTGCATGTGGTTTTTCCCCATTTCCATTGATACCCGGAAGATCATCACCTGAAGCTGTCTACATGAGAGGATCAGGATTTAGGGAAAGTCATGTATGCTAATCTCTGGCTTTACACGTTTTTTCCCTACATGAAGCACCAGATCCAGATCAAGTTCCTCATCTTCTCATCTAAATTTGTACGCCATATTACAAAAGCTGACAGACAAAACCTTCCTGGCCAATTAATATAAACTACCATAAACTGCTGCGACTAGCATCACAGCTACTACAAGCAGCAAGGAAGACAGCAGTCTCCCATTCTTACCCCCAGCATTCCCTTTCCAGCACAAGTATGACCATGACAGGGAAGGGTCTGTTTGCCCAACATTTCATTACGAAGATATAGGCAGTCAGGAAATAGGAAAATCCCAGCCTTCCCAGAGTAGCAGAAAAGAGAACATTTCAGGTCCTCCAGCACTCCATTCCCCATGCTACCACCAGGAGTTGGCTCCTAGAGCTCACTGCAAAGGTAGAGGAGCTCAACACTTTTTGCTGTTTCCTTCTCCCTACAGGCTTCAGATTTAACATGGCAAACTTGCTTTTATGGACTCCTAGAGAGAGGCTTACAATTTAAAACAACAGATGATTAGAGCAAGAAGAAATCTAACAGTTCCTTCAAATGAATTGCACAGATTTAAGCCTAAAAGTTAACAAAACCTGACAGATATCTTTCCAAGCTGTAGAAAAGTTTGGCAATACGTATATAAAGTCGTAAGAAGAAACAAATTATGGTTTCTATGAAGCATGAGGTTATTAAAAGTAGTAGTATTAGATAACAGAATGGACTACAAGCTGCTTGAATTGGGAAAATTGGGAACAGACAAATCAAACTAACATGCTTACCACTGAAGAAAAAAAAAAAAAAAATCAGATAACTAGATCAAAGAATGCTTCCCATCAATGTTTTTGACAGTTATGTTAGTCTGAAAATGACTACTGATCTTCCTCTAGTCTTCAGACTCCCTTTCTCTCATTATAAGAATTCTTAGATATAAAGACACATTTTTAGATGGCAAAACTGTAGAGAACATGCAGCAAGTGATCAGTGTCATGCACAGAGGCAATGAAGAAACAAAGCAAGCTTGTTACAATGACAGATTTTACAAAATTAAATTACAAAAATAAGGACTAATCTTGCACTATGTTGATTGCAGCTGGTCACATCTGTTAGTAACTATAGAAATTAATCATTGATGTGTAACACTGCATGTAAAACCCAGGGGGGCACAGAACAACCAAAAAACAAACACACAAAAAAACCCCAAATACTCAGATTCCTTCAGAAATAAGTTTCCTGTGGACATACTCAACCTAAGAGTGGAAGCATTTCTGAATCATGTGGAAGGCTGGAATTGTTTCCACTTCTCTACCTTATCCAAGCCCTGAAGCTAATAGATTTGTTGTTTTCGTATTTAGCATTGTCATAACTGGATGTTTCCAGGTAGTTCCATTTGTAGAAACCTTTTACTATAAAACACTGTAAATAGTTAACTAATTTGAGAACAACTATTACCCTGTCACTCAGTCTAGTAACAGCAACATTGCAGGTGTTTTGTTTTTACAGTTAAGGTTATAAAACAGTAATAGCTAGCTCCTATATAGAGCTTCAATAGTGCATTGCTAGAGCTTAATGTGATTTACAAGAGATCTCAGTATCATTTTCCACATCTTGATATGTGGAATATGAGGTAGCAGAGCCTACAAACACCACAGGCTGTCACCCCCTAACTCTTCGGGCAAACCCTATATACCAAGTTATATCAACTTCTAAAGACAGTGTCATGAAACTGCTTATTAAAAGTAGAAGAATGCCATTTCCTTTTAAATCTTTTAAAGAAAACATCTCAAAACTAACAATAGGGAACACTTTCTGTTATTTTATCTTGGTGTTCATTCAGACTTCACTTTTCAAACCAGCTGATGCTTAAATCAGCAACATCTTGCTCCATCTCTGGCAAGCAAGCAAAATGGAAAAGAACAACCTGTCCCCCCTAGCTCCCACACCCCCTTAACTTTTCCATCCATGACAAGCAAAATTATACCACCTTGACTGCCACAGACTCACTGCAGCACATGCTGACTTTCACACCTGGTACCCAGCATTCAATTAGTCATTCACAGATGCTGAATTTGTGGCAGCAAGGTCAAAAGCCAAGTTTGAGCAGGTATTAGTTGATTTGGCATATGAACTGAGCCAAGATGCCAAAAAAACATTCAGATAAATTGTCAAATGAGCAGTTAGGGGAAAAAAAACCTATTAAAGTTCTTGCTGGTGAGAGCACAGCAAAGCTGAGTATCCCTAGTGTGAGCCTCAGAAGCAAGCCTGTGAAAGATTTGCAAAGCATGTGGTTTGTCAACATTTGTTAATAGATGCCATCCTGTTACCACTAGAGCTAGGCAAACCACATGCAGCGGCACATGCTCTCAGCTATGCTGCAATGAGCTTGTGCCCTGCATTCAGTCCAACAATTCACCTGTACCTCAGATGCCCAGCTCTTGTCCTGTGGGACAGCAGTCACACTTTTGCTGGAATAAGTGGGTGATGTAAAAGCAAACAGGGCTCTTTCCTTTAGCCAGCGTGCCAGCTAGCAAACTAAGTATGAAGAGAACAGCTGCATGCTATTAATCTCTGTATTGTAAGAAACCTTGAACTGCCTCTGAATCTTTATTCATTCTAGCATTAGCCCCTTTTTGCTTTATAACATTTCTTTTTTCACAAATATCAATGTTATTTTTATTGCATACTTGTTCTCTTCCCCCTACTCCTCTTTCTTATGTTCTCATCTCTTTCACATCAGTTCCTGAGCATTCAGACAACTTTTGTGCAAATGTACCTCTAGCTTGGCACTATGAATTACAAGGGAAAGAGGATACACTTTATAGCGGGACAAGTTTTAACCACCTTTCCTCAAGAACCTCTTCTAACCAAGTAATAAGGAGAAGATAGTCCAAAGACGACAACACCCTGAATACCTGAAGAGTCAGGTGAGCTAAAGTCTGTGGGTAATGGGGGTATGACAGGTAGGTCTCCCAGTGTTGCAGAATTATTTTATTGATCTTTTAAAGCAATCAGTCTACAGATTGTATAAACACTGGGTGGTGGTGGTGGTGGTGTATTTTTTTATTATCTAGCACCTGGCTGTGCAGTAGAGGAGACATCATCATCACCACCATTGCTAAAATCTGAAGTCTGGTCCATTTTTTTTCTGCAGATCATGTACACGTAGCATATTTGGCTGTTTTCACAAATGTGAAGTAACTGGAACAAGATGGGATGAATGGAACCAACTTTGTACTTGGCAATTTTAGTGTTTGCTTATCTACAAGTGCCATTTCTGGCTACATCTCACTGTTATTGTGCGCATGCCTGAATACATGGTTGTTGTTGCCTGTAAGAAAAAACTGCACTGCAGCCTACAATGCTTCCCTTAAATACCACATTGAACGGGCAAAAGCTCTTGCATTCCCACTGTACCAAAGCAGACACATAATAAAACTTTGCCTTTCAGAAAAAATAAATAAATAAATCTCAATTAACAGAGTGAAAACAGGCAGTAAATCACATGCCAAATCACACTGAGTGGTCACATTCATTCACATATATTGTATCAGCTTAGGATCCTGGGCACTCTCACAAGAGCAACGCAGCCCCTGTCAAGACCAACCAAGTATTACGATACATTACGCTACATACATCCCTCAAATGCTTTGTACTCCCTCCTTTTGTATACACCCTCTGATACAGGTTTGGCACCTGGTATCAAAGCTTCCTACAGCATCTGCCAATGCTCACTAACCCCAAGGGTCCAGTGACCTTGGCTCAGCCCATTATTTTCCAGGTGCTGGAATTAGTTTTCTTTCTGCTGCTATAACAGACATCTCACTAAAGGAACAGAGACCAATAAAGACTGAAGATGAAAAGGCTTTTTGGACTAATAGTAAAATCCTGCACTTTGTATGGCAAGAAACAGGCATTTGAAAATAAAAGTTTAATTCATTTACATTAAGATTAATCTGAGAAAGTAAGACCATTTTATAAGCTAGGTTCTAAAGCATATTGTTGCCCCTTCTTTCAGTGAGGAAAGAATGCTGGATGCATAACTGTGCTAAAGATGGTGGAGATCCCATTTTGCTTAAACAGCTTTCTGCTTAGATACAACAGCTCAGAACTAGAAGCTGCCTGATCATGGTGTTGACAAAAAAAAAAAAAAAAATCTTTAAGCTAATAACACGAGCCAAACATGGCAGTAAGGCTGCTGCCACAAAAACCTCTACAAGCTCGTCCATAGCTTGCTTTTCACTTGTGAACTGCGGCAGTTCCCAGAGAGAAGCATCCAAACACTCAGATTTCACAGGAGTTCCCATAGAATTATACTTACAAAGACACAAACTTTTGATTTACAAGAAAAACTCTCCAGCAAAGGATAAACAGCCGTTGTCTCCACTTCCCTTGTTCATAAAGCATATTGTTGCTTCCGAATAACGTATCCAAATCTAATTGTTAATAAATAACTGCAGCTTGTAGCATGCAAGCTGTGGACTTTTATGTCATTTTGCCACTTGATTTATTTATATGTCTCCACTTGGCCTGTTATTCATTTAAGTTACATGCTAATGGAAGCTGACAGCAATAACAGTCTGACCTCCAGTATATCGGCCAGAGATGCACCCCATGTCATGCAACAGAATAAAGGGTTGTGCCTTTAAGTGCTACAGTATAACATGTAAATGGCAAAAAACCCTCACATGCCACATTTTTGCCCCAGATTTGTGTCATATCAAAAGCCTGTTTATTCAAGCCATAAGCGATGGCATAGGGTCCCACAAGAAAATATTAGAAAAGAATATGTAGTAAAACATAAAAATGTCCTATGCATTTTCATTAATTATTAGAACAAGGAGAAAAGTTTAATTACACTCAACTGGTCTCTCCTCAGACAGTTCAGATGTCTACAATAAATTGTAAACTAATTAGCTAGACTCTTCTTTTCTATTCATTAACTGTACCATTCCAGCTAGGTATTTTCCTAGTTCTCACAGAAAGGGAAACAAAACAGAGTGTAGAGAGCTTCTAGCAACATTCTATTCCAGCAAAACAAATCTCTTGGGTCTTGCACTAGGGAGCAATCCCCTCTCTTTCACAACTTGCATGAAGATGGGCATTCTTAAAGACCCCAGCAAAGGAGTTCAGAGGTCTGTCACAGCTCTGTCTCATCTTTTCATGCTCATAGGGCCTTGAAAAATAGATGAGACTGTAGCTAAGATTATTCACACTACACGACTTGTCAAAATTAGGTACACAGCTTCACAGCACTGTCAGAAAAAAGAACCAGGCTCCTAATTTAGGTGCTTTCATTTGCCTGCTAAAGGCTCAATTACTATCAGAAAGCCTAGGTATCTTGCTTAGCCTCTCAAATCTGGATGATATGAACACATCTCCTTCTCCTATCTTGCTCTCGAAGATGCCTTTTATTCACTAACTGTTAAATAGCAAAAGGGAGCAAAACAGAAAACACCATTAGCAAATCTGACTGAATTAACACAAGAAGTGTCATGACCGTGTTCAGTAGATTCAGCTACAGAACCAATATCATGAATGTTTCATACTAAGCTTGCCTAGATTGACCTCATGTCCCAACAAGCTCTCTAGGATTTCTTTATGTATAATGTTTGTAGTTTATACATATAGCAGTAGGAGTCCCCGGATCAGGACCTGTCCGCACACAAATGCAAAAGCATTTGTCACATGCCCCAGGCATCCAGCCTAGGATACTCAGAGAGGAGAATAAGATTGTACTGTTTAGTGTTACTTGCCAACGACAAGAACAAGACAGAACAGCTACTGATTCATTATGACAGAGGAGAATTTTAAACAGTTGAATGAGGACAATGAAATGGTCTTCCAAGCGTTTGCAGGTAACTCCTCCCAGGTCAGAGTAGCAGCATAGGAGAGAACATTTGCATTACTGTTCACATCACTGGTAGAAAAGATAGCTGACATTTCAATAAATAGGAGCAGATATTGAAAATGGGTACTTCTATGGCCCTTTACAATGAGGATTGATGCTGCCCCCATAAAAAAAATGAAAATGCAAGTGTACAAAGACACTACATTATTCAATTAAAATCTCTTCAAAATTCAGTTATGCTTTGAGCAACAGGCAGCTATCAAGGGCTGCTAAGTAGCTGAAAAGACAGAGTTACACTTGTAAGAGCACTTGCATTGTACTTTTCCCCATTATCTTGTTTTTTCCTCTCAATGAGAAATACAAAAACTGTTTTAAAAAGATAAGCAATATATTGAGTCACTGATACAGAATCTCTAGATTCTGCTGCACGCAAGAAAAAAAAAAGATAACCAAATACTGGAATTATAGAAGTCTGCACACCTGACTTAGTGGTATTAAAACTTTTATTTAAGAAAACCATTGAACATCTTCAGAGCAGACAGGCACAAGCCAAGTCCAGCTTGCTTGCTACAGCCCAATTCAAGAGGTTTAGAACTTGTTTAATGACATTAAAGAGGTCCCCTTCCCTGTTACACTCAAACACTGAAAGAACTTACATATTTTCTGAAAGATCAGAGCATCATGACAAATATCACCACAGCAGAACACCCTCTGCAATTCCGACCCACTCACTGAAGCAAAGACAGCAAAGAAGAAAGTCTGTATTGGCTTGCTAGGAACAAAAAGTCAAATTCAAAGCCTAACTGTAAGTTGCATATTACATCACAACAGAAGTTACCAACAGCACTTCAGAAATTATTGAAGTTTTAGTTGATATGTTTGGTCATCAAGAAGCCAGAAAAAATTATACAGAATGAGACACAAGCAGAAACACTGACAGTACGGGAAGCTTTTCCTCCTATTAATCAAATATCAAAAACCTACTTTCAGCTTGGGGTCATACCAGGGAGTCATTTCCCCTTCAATATATAGTTTTTATTTTTCCTATTTTTAAAAGGTACATTAAGACCACAAGCCAATTTCAGTTTGTAAGAGAAACACATCCACAAAGATAAAGAAGAGCATTTTGCAGAAGAGTATTACAAATAACGAGATCACCACAGAGTCACAGAAAACTTGAGGCTGGAAGAAGCCTCTAGAAGTCAGCTAGTCCAGCCTCCTCAAAGCTTCAAACTCAGACCACATTGCTCAGGCTTCCTCCAGATGACTTCTGAAGTCTCAAAAAATCTCCCTCTCTCAGGGAAGTACAGTAATACCATCATCAAAGCTCTCCCAAATAAAATGAATCAAAATCGTGCAGGGAGACTTTCACTTGCTTTGGCTGAAATAGATTAGAAAAGCAGCCACAAAAACATTCTTTACATGATGATACTTGGCATGCATGCTCTACACCAAATAAATCTTGGCATCTTAACCAGCTCCTCTTGCAGGTTTGAGATTAAATAACCTAAGGTGAAGCAACTGTTGCCTCTTATGGGCTTATTGGCTACAAGGAACATGAAAAGGTCATTCCCATTAACTTTCAGATTCACAACCCCAGAACCCAGGAGCCCCAGAGATGTCTATGTCTCTGCTCCCTACCCAGGGAGCACTGGGCACAACTGCAGTCTGGGAGACCCAGCACAAAGAGGAGGAAATAAAAAGTCTGCACACTGTGTATATATTTAGAGGCAGCTGGTGCTATGCAAAAGCTCTTGGGCCACCCTAGCCAGCTCCTGTTAACAGTATCCTGGCACATTTGGGAATGAACATAGGGTAGAAACCACTTCTAGTAGGCGTTCTACATGCAGAGGAAAACAATTTAATAGTACAGACCTAGACAACAAGATAGTTGCCTAGTGCTAGACCAGTCCTAAGCATGTTTGAGAACAGCTAATGTCACCTCAAGAGCTGTAGGATGAAGCTCCTTCTATTTAAGATACTGATGACTTAATTTTGTCCTTTCATTGTGACCTACTCCTTTCAGTCTTTTTAAGTGACAGAATTTGACGAGGTAATGGTTTTATATCTTCTATATTTTCTTGTTTAACACCAAGAGCATTCACTTACACTCCAGTTCATCCTCCATCCAAAGGTGACTCAAATCCACACTTTCCTCTTTCCCAGGAGTGGAACCTCAGTCACCAAGGCAAGCTGCTCCGGTGCTGGCACAATCAGCAGCAGAGTGCTCCAGTGTAGTTTCATGGACTAAGGGAACCTCAGGGGAGCAGAGACCTGCCTGGAGCCCACAGCTCAAGCAACAGCAGCTGACCAGACCTGGGCAGGACCAGGAACAATGGTAGACAAGCCCCCCCTGCCTCCACCCTCCCCTCATAAAAAAACTCCTTAGGGAGCACTAGCAATGAGTATGCAAACATCATTTTTGTATTTGCATCCTCACAAGCAGATCATGCAAACAAGGCCTGGCATGGCAGCTGACATAGAAGGGCGTATAGGAAGGGCACTGAAGCCCTGTTAGCTTGACCAGGGAGCAATGGCATTCACCTGGCAGAAAGCTATGACCTCTCTAAGTTCTGCACCCACCACAACTGATGCAGTTGCCCAAACAGAGCTCTGGTGGGAATGTGCAGCCACCCAGGTGCCAGGCTGCAGGCTGTGCCCTGCTGTTTTGCCACTATCGGATGGCAGCAGTGAGCACACCTGTGCAAGTGCACCCGAGCAGAGGAACTCTATAACATAGTTACTGCGTAACACACCAACAAAGCATGAGATACTAAATGCCACCTTTGCCTCAGTCTTTAATAGTAAGACCAGTTCTCCACCTACCCAGCCCCCTGAACTGGAAAACAGGAATGGGCAACAGTGTGACCAGGTGGCCAAGAACGTCAACAGCATCCTGGCTTGTGTCAGAAACAGTGTGGCCAGCAGAATTAGGGAAGCGATTGTCCCCCTGTACTCAGCACTGGTGAGGCCACATCTCAAATACTGTGCTCACCTTTGGGCCCCTCACAAACAGACACTGAGGTGCTGGAGCACGTCCAAAGGAGGGCAACAATGCTGGTGAAGGGTCTGGAGCACAAGTCTTATGAGAAGCAGCTGAGGGAACTGGGAGTATTTAGTCTGGAGAAAAGGAGGCTTATTGCTCTCTACAACTACATGAAAGGAGCTTGTAGCAAGGTGGGTGTTCATCTCTTCTCCCAAGTAAGAAGCAAGGGGACAAGAGGAAATGGCCTCCAGTTGCACCAGAGGAGGTTTAGATTAGATATTAGAAAAAAATTCTTCAACAAAAGAACTGTCCAACACTGGAACAAGCTTCCCAGGGAAGTGGTTGAGTCACCATCCCTGGAGGTATTTAAAGAAGGTATAGATGTAGCACTTCGGGACATGGTTTATTGGTGGACTTGGTAACACTAGGTTAACAGTTGATCTTTATAATCTTAAAAAGTCTTTTCCAACCTTAATGATCTTATGATGATAATTTGTTAATACAGAGTAAAAACTCTCCTGATCAAGCTGTAGTAGCTGATACCTGCTGATGATGATCAGAGGGCTGGAGCACCTTTCCTATTAGGACAGGCTGGGACAATAGGGGTTGTTCAGCCTAGAGAAAAGGCAGCTCTAGGGAGACCTATTGTAGGAGCCTTCCAGTACCTAAAGGGCCTACAAGAAAGCTGGAGGGAAACTTTTTACACAGGCATGGAGGTAGCAGGAGTAATGGCTTTAAAGTGAAAGAAGAAATTTAGGTCAGATGCAGGGCTGGCAAGGTGCTGGCCCAGGCTGCCCGGAGCAGCTGTGGGTGCCCCATCCCTGGCAGTGCCCCAGGCCAGGCTGGACGGGGTTGGGAGCAACCTGGGCTGGTGGAAGGTGTCCCTGCCTGTTGCAGAGGAGTTATAAATAGATGTTTAAGGTCCCTTCCAACCCAAACCATTCTATGATTTTGTGATGATTTGTTGTATTTATTGTTTGAAAGAGCATCATAATCCAGATGACAGCAGCTAAGGTTTGGTTGCAAGGGAATACACTGTACACACAATCAAGTCAAAATCCTGGATTCATTTTTAAGTGCTTACAAGTACTTTATGTATGCATATACGAGGACTTATATCTCACAGATGAGTTAAAACCTGTAAGATTTAGGTCAGTTTGTAGTGAACTTCCAAGCCTTTAGAATAAGATGACATACACAATTATTACTCAATTAATTAAATTAAGATTAGATTAAGCAATAAGTGTTATCATTTTATTTTTTAGGTAACACTTAAAATGAAATCCTGACATTACTGAGGGCAAGGGAGTTTTACAATCAGCCTGCTGGGAGGCACAATGTCATCCATAATGAATTATAATACAAAATTACTGATATTTAGCATCCTCCAGCATGAGGCTATGATTATAAATTATTTACACTTGAACATCCATACTGCATAATGTTATTAAAATCATCTTATAGGTAAAGTACCTGAATCATCCATTGAAAATATCACTTCACTATAACAGAAATAAGGATTTTTTTTCTAGTTAAATATGCCTAGATGATTAAAAAGTTGTGCCTACGCAGTCACAGATCTAGTTGTTCTGCAACACACATTCAGACTCATGTAGGCACAGATCAAGATGCTGGATGGGTGACTTTTAATCACTGCTGGAAATAAACATCAAAAGAAAACCAATGCCCCAGACAGAAATAAACTTCATTGTGCTCGTGTTCTTAAAGAGTCCTCTTGTGTCCTTACTAGGAAGTGAAAAAGAAAAACAGCCAGTATCACAGTTAACCATTTGCCCTCATCAGGGAGTCTTATCGTAAACACAAAGTGAGAAAAATCTATTCACATGTCAAATATCAACATTATTTTATCCTTGAAGTGATATTCTGTATAAGAAGTTTAAATAATGACTGGCTAAATGGATTGCTAGAATATTGGTGTCCTAAACAGAATTCATACCCCAGAGGAATCAGGAAGGGAGCATCAAAAGAGAAGGAAAAGATGTTAGTGCCACGTGTACATGTTTTTTTCATGCTCTGCAATATTCAAGGATCTCAATATGCTTCTGTATAAATCCCACCATTGACTCCGGAATGCCCAGAATCTGCTACAAGTAACACTAAAATCAGGTTATTTGGCTAACACCTGTTTCTTACAGCGGCAAGGTTTAAAAGGAACAGCTTATAGACATGTCACATGAACATCTACTTGAGTGTAGAACTGAATGCGCACAAACCAGCACATTCTTATTGCTAGGGGTGTCTGAAATGCTCGTCCAGTGTAGTATCTATGCAAAAAAAAAAGTTACATTCCCTCAGCAGATGCAACTGATGCTACATCATCTTCTCACCCTCAATGAGCAAACATGTGATGCCCTGGGACATAAGGAGAAAGCCCAAACCACAAAACTTCAGAATGGGCAACTGAGTGGTATTACAGGTCGCAGTAGAAATTGCAGCAGCCCAAAGGCACATTTTCTCTGGTCTATGTGACCATGCAGCCTACACATTTCCTCTGAATCCCAAGTCAGAACAAGACAATAAAAGCAGCAAGTGAACTGCAGAAGGGAAAGACACAGCTGTCACCTCATTTTTACTTTGCTTTCACTTTTGTTTGCAGTGGTGGGTTGTGCTGGGTTGCCCCTCCCTCACCCACCCCCCTTTTATGGCTCAAGGGACAGTAACACAATTTGATATGCATATCACCACAGTCAAATCACTGGATAATTTCCCCTGTAGGAACAGGGATTGAGAAAACCAGTAAGAAAAGTTAGACTTGTTAATAGGATGCACTCCAGTAGCAAAGCACAATGTATTTAAGGGCTATAATTCATTTTAAGATTGCTTCTAAAGTATTTTCTTTCATTTCAGTAGCAAAAAAGTCTTTTTACAAACACACCACTATTCCTGATTTAGATTTTATTCAAACCTGTTCTATTTGCTGAAGTTTTGAACAATATATTGTTTTTCAGCCATTCTTTCTTCTGACCAGACCTATTTCCTAATGCACCTACTCCAAAACTAGTACTTCCAGGAAAATTAACTGACAGCTATGGATAATATCATGTTTTGTTTATATTTCAGGTACTAAACAGCTGCTACTAGATATTGCTACCAGATGTTCTAGAATTATATGCAACATTATGCTCAATTTTAAACTTTTATAAAATTACAACTAATAAAAGATGACAGTGCTGTAGTCAAATGATTTAAAGGCAAAGCCATTACATTCCTTTTAAGCTTCATATCCTACTACCCCAAATAACTTGTTACATACATCAGTGAACAGATGCAAATGCTTGTACCATTTTGAGGTTTCAGTACTATCCCACATACCAATGGTATATCCAGATGCCTTTTGCTTTAACAGCCTCATGCACATCTGTCCATCTTAACCCAAACACATGACGACCATTCATTTAATGGTTAAACTACCTACAAGATAACACAAGTCTAAGTTTCACACAGTTCACATAAGGATCATCTTTTCCTGCCACGCAAATGAGCTCATACACAGCTAACGTTGTAGGCATGTGGGGGTTGGTCTTTTCTCGAAGTAAGAAGCAACAGGACAAGAGGAAACAGCCTCAAGTTGCACCAGGGGAGGTTTGAATTGGTTATTTGGAAAAATTTCTTCACTAAAAGGGTGATCAAGCACTGAAACTGGCTGCTCAAGGCGATGGTGGGATCACTTATTGTGGAGATGACTTGGGGAAAAAAAATAAAATCACATAGATGCAGTGCTTAGGGACATGGTTTAGAGGTGAACTTGCCAGCTCTGGGTTAACAGTTGGACTTTATAACCTTAAAGGTCTTCCCCAGCTTAGATGATATTACGATTGTATGACATTTTACATATTGAAAACACATATAATCTGAACACTGTGATTATTGTGTAATAGAACATACAAAAGTTTGCTAGGTTACACTTTCCAAATAATTTTAAAAGTTGGAACATTTGTTGTGGGTTTTTGGGGGGTTGAGGGTACATGTGTTTTGTGGGTTTTTTTTTTGTTTTGGTTGTGGGTTTTTTTGGTTTGTTTTTTTTTTTTTTAAATGAGGTCATATACCCTGATGATAATCAAAATACTGGCTTTATTTTGCACAAGCTCTCCAATTAAAGTCACAGAGCAGCATGCAATAGTCACTGTAGCTAACATACTTTCCCATCTACAATCACAATAAACATAAGTAACATCAAAAAGAAGTGACAGCCAGTAATTACAGAACTGAAAACTGTCGTGGATTCTTATGTCCTAATGAAGCCAGGAACAAATATAGTTAATCTAAATAGCTCCTTTCAATCTTCTAACAGGAAAATACACACATTAACTGGTCCACAGAGTACTTTAAAAGTTTCTATAAATCTGTGTCTAGGCAAGCAAGTAAAATATTCCATATCATTCTTCCCTCATATGTGGCAGCAGAAGGTCCTCACCAAGTAAAGCAAATTACAGCAACTTGAAGCTTGTAAGAGCACCCATTAGAGTCAAAGACATTGTGAAAAGGTCCTCAAACTGTGTTCTAAATCAGGAGCAAGTTCATTCAAGTCAGTGAAATTTCCCTGGGATAACATGAGGAAAAAGAAATACAAGTGCAGGGTAGCTCCAGCTTAATTTCAGCAGTTAAACATCTTATACCAGAGACAAATATATATATGTATTACTTCATAAATTTATTCTACCCTAAGTACATCATTTGGAGATAAAACAAGCAAACACCAGAAAGGAAAAGGAGAAACAGTGAGGGAGATGAGCCAGAAAAGATTGTTTGTAACCTTAGATATCAAGCTCTCAGTTAATGTATAATAGTCTAGCTCCACTGAGGTCACAGTAGTCACACAATTTACACAGCTGAGCATCTGGCTCAAATATTTAACTGTTCAAAATGCTAGTGTGCATCCTTGCGTAGCAGAGCTTCTCTGACTAATCACGCTAGAGGTAACCACATCTTAAGTGTGTAGTTCTAAATTGAGTAATATTACCATTAATAACAGTGCCTAATTAAGACATCTATAATGTTTTTAATGAGAAAAATTGAAAGTCCTTCTGGAATTTTTCCAGTCAAATTAATTCTGAGGACTTTAGACGTTATTACAAGGAATGTTACAGGAATGAAAATTAGGTCTAAATTAGGACATGTCACTGTACTTAAAAGCAGGAGAAAAAAGGAAACACATTCCATGTCCTCCTCCACACACAATTCTCTGCTATAACACCACACCACAAGATAAAGTAAAACGACCATTTTGTAGTCTGCTCCAAGCTGCCATGCAAGAGTTATACCTGATGCATCTCTAATGTCTGTGCATGTTTTTAATCCTTTGTTTTCAGGCTTCTTTTAAAATCCCATCAGTATTCTCTTGCAAACAAGTATTTCCAAATTCTTAAAGTGACAACTCCTATGGCTTGTACAGGCCCATATCCTTTTGGCTATAGTTCACAGGATTTATGCTTGTCCAGAGGAAAAAAAAATCCCTTTGTGAGGCTGCATGTTTACATAAGAAGCACTTGTGGTTAAAAAGGATCAGATCCAGCCTGCTAAAACTGTACAGGAAGGAAATAATCCACATGGTCCCATACAATGCCCTTTAGGGTAACAACTGGACATTTGTAGGGGTATCAAACCTGGCAAGTCTTTATTTGTCTTCTAATAGACCAGTCCTTCAAACTTCTCCATGCACCTTTCTGGTCCACAGTTGCCATTTCTTTATCACCGCTTTCATTGTAAAAATTTAGCAAGCATAAATTCAGAAGTCTACTATGCAGCTGGATTAGGTTGCTTTGAAGATACAGAGACACTCAATTCTTGCTCTTCAAAACAGCTTATTGAGAACTTGCTTTCATAGCAGAAATACAAGTTTGTGTTCAAAAATACACACAGGTTCAAAACATAACAGCAGGAGTCATGACTATGTTCTGACTGGATTTTGTTTGAATATCTGACTCAATTTAGAGGAACTTTAAATGCAGCCTAAGTTGAGCTCGAATTTTAAAAAAAGTTCAGAAGCTTCAATCTTAAAGTGCGAGTATAAATTAACAGAATAATGAGTTACAAACCAAGTGTTACCTTTGGGATTAAAAAAAAAAGCCATTGTAGCACAACAAAAGCTATAGCACTTACATTTGCTTTTGCCTGACCTACATTGTTTATATGATCCTGCATATATTCATACATACCTTCACATATGCATACATACAAACATTCACACAACACACATGCATACGCACAGCACTCTCTTGATTGCAGTACCTAATGCCTTCACAGTTCACTTCCCCTATCCATCACAAAATGTTTCTCTCCAGATCATTTAGATTCCAGAAAGCAAATACGAATTCTGCCATTTGTTGTGTCTTAATAAACAAGCACAAACACAAGCGTGTGTTTCAGGCAGGTCAGCTGATGTGGTTTGTCCTTGAGAGCAGAGATTGCACAAAAGACTCTTTTAATGCATTGTACTAACACTGAGGATGTTGTCAGTACTTAGATAATATTTTGAATGGGCTTACAGCAATGATTAGAGTATGAGAATAGCAAGGACATTCAGATGTATATATGTTCCCTAAAAGCTCAGGAAGGTTTACTCTCTTTCAAATCAGAGTTTTATTTACAAAATCCCAGCTTAATTGAATTGTAAGGATTCCTCAGAGAAAGAAAATCTCATTTTTATCATCTGTTAATACCGTAAATATTAAAAGCAGAAAATAAACAAAATGCTTAACTGTTACCGATACTTGACAGATATGCATCTTGGATTTTTAAAGAGATGTTACAGCAATTGCTCTCAAGTATAACGCCAAAATCATCACAAAGTTTAAAAAGAAATCAAGCATTTCTTTTCAAGGTCTTCTAATTCAAATGCTGCCTGTTACCTAAAACACAGAAGCCTAGGAGAAAAGTGCTAGTATTGAACTAATATACACAACTGTCATAAATGCAAATTCATATTTCAATTGTATCATTCATATTGGCCAACATTACTTTGTTTCTTACCAATTGTTTCACATACAGGAGTCTGATGAAATATTATTTTAATAACTAATTCTTAGCTATTAGGTTTAACCTCTAGCCTGAATCATGCTATAAAGAAACAAAAGAAAATTCATTTCAGTAGTCAGCTGCAAACTCTTTGATGTAAGACTTCTAGGTAATATTTTACTGAGGGCACTAGAGATCGTTACATGGTATTTCTGGGCTCCACAGTACACTAGACCTGGAAAGGAGACCATCAACTTGGTCACGTTGAGAAGTCTGTGCAGATACACTTCTCACTGTTTCCCTCCTCAGACCATCTCAGAGTAAGACTGCAGCAATTGAAAAGAGCTACTTACATGGCAGTTTGAGCCATCCGAGAAGAATTTAATGTCTGTACCAATACTTCATTACAAGAATTGTCAACTGAGCTCAGAAGTAGGTAGATGAACATATTATTCCAATGAAGGAGAGAACTGTAGTAATTTGTTCTTTCATGCAGAAGGAGAGAAGCATTCCTAGTAGACCACCTCCACTCTTTTCTTTGATCACAGCTAACTGCAGACAGCACACAAAGGGAATAGGAACCTAATTCTTTCAACAAGTTTAAAGCATGACAGAAACATGGATCCAGCAATTGCCACATGTGCTACTGAGTTGTTTGACATTGCATCTCTAAGAACACCTACAATTTCATTTCATAATTCCCCAAGTGCCTTTGCACATTAATGCCTATCAGGATGACAAAGGAGAATGAACTTGAAACAAAGGACACCCTGACAACTTCCTAAGTCTGTGCAAGATGGGGCTTATCCGGCAATGGTGATGAGCAGCTGAGACGACCTCTGGTGTCCACCTGTCAGGATTCACATGGATTCTCACGTGAATTATGTTTTCCAGTGTCTGATTATCCTGATTTAGAGGGCAGAGGGGAAGAGCTATAGTAAATACAGGAGGAATAAAAGAATTTATTACAAGAGAAATATTTCCTGCTTTTATTCTCAGGTTTGTAGGCACACAAACTAAATCTCGTTTGTAAGCATTTAATTGACAAGGAAAAAAAAGTCTGAGTACACTTGAAGGAAAAAAAAAAAACACCACAAAAACCCCACGCTCACTCAGATGGGAAAAGGGAAAATATTCTTTAAAAAAACCATTGATCCTAATCTTATTTTATTTCTAGTAAAGCATTGATGTCAATGATGTATTTTGGATTATTGAACAAGAACAAAATGACAACAGTCAAGCTTCCCCTTCGGGTGAAATCATTCTGTTAACTGCAATTCCCCAAGCACACTAAAAATACATCTTCATTGTCACAACAAGAGAGCAATGTATCTTTAAGAAAGAATTAAATGCTGGCAGTTAGATGCACTGCAGAAATAGACAGATGGATTTTTTTCATTAAGATACAAACTAGTTACTGTAATTAAAGTTTTTTAATTCTAATAAATAGAAAGTATGCAAGTCACTTTCCAAGATTCTCCCCACCCCCAACAAGGCACATTGCTCTGGGTTCTCAGTACCAGGGACAATGTGTACTGATGGGTGAGTTTGGGGGTCCTGAGCTGTGATTACATCCTACTTGTTAAAGGCTTCCTATAGGGCTTCACACAAGCTACTTTCCTGCTTTATGTTTTACTTTTTCCTGCTCTTAAGTGAAATTGTCATCCACCTTCTCACAGAAGTCAGGAAAATAAAAATTAGAGATATCGTAGCATACAGAAAGTGAGGTCCCTTCATTACGTAAGGTTATTCATAGAACCCAAGTTATGAAATTCTGCCTTAAAAGATACATCCACCTGGTGTTCTTAACTACTATAAAGAGCTGTAAAAGGTAATTGAGAAGAGGTACTCTGAGTATTGGTCATCTGTCCTTCCCCTGTATTTGCATTGCTCTCCAACTAAGGGCTTGGCTTCATGTAGTTTCCATGCAGCTCTATTCACAACAGGCAAGTGCCCCAACTTTAGCCAAATCAAAGAGAGACAAGCATCCAGCATCCCTTAAAAAACAGCTCATCTCTCTAGGAGGTATGTTTTTAGTTATAGCCTCAAAAGGACACAAAAGCTCATGGCTTAATTTCTTACTCTTCCTACTGAAAATAGTTCTTAGTCAGAAGGCGTTGGCATTTGGGTTTTTTCATTTATCTGTTTCTGCCACTTTAGAGCCAACATATCAAAATCCCTTCCCGATTGTTCTCCAGCAGTCCATAAAAATCTTACAGTAAATCCTGCAGCTGAAGACACACTGCTGGTACCTTGCTAGATGCACTAGACAGCAAAAAGAAATAAATGGCTAGTGTAAGAAAGAATATTAACTTAGTTCCACAGAGCATTTAGAGATTTCTTACTTTTGGTTTCACTTGGTTCATAAAGCAGTTGAAAACTTCTGAAGTTCTCTGCAAAGTGGAGTTGTTGTCCCCTGCTAGAAGACCCAGCTCTAAAGCAGTTGCTTTGGGACATATACTCAGGAACTCCAGAAACCCTGGAGACCTGACTCTGGGACAGTCTGTCAGACATTAACCTACCCCCCCTCAAAGAAAACAGAGTTGTTTCTTTATTTTAGCATACTACACACTAGAGGTTTCTCACTATTAGGTTTTAAAGCTCTTTGCAGATGGGGAAAATCAGGTAGATGGGCATGCTGATAAGATCTTAGATATCTCTGGATAGCAGGAGCTCATCTTTCTAGTCATTGTACTCACACAGGACATAGCCATAGGTCCCCAGACTGATGCTGCAGCTCTGGGATCTTGACACTCCTGGTTTCCAAAGTGCTTCCTTTATGTACTGCAAGTATAATGCAGCATTGAACATGTCAGGGACTGCTCTTGGTGGCAAACAAAAGGTTAATGCTTTCTGAAGTGCAGTTACTCACAAGACCATTCTGACATTTCAGAAGTCAAGAGGAACTATTATTAGCTGTGTCTAATAATATTGCAAGTTCCCACCCATGGAATTTGTGTGCAATCCTCTATTGAATTGGCAGCCTTTGGCAGTATCACTGCCACATGATTTGAACCAGGCAGGTCTCAAAAAGCACTGCCATAGCACTGTGTAGCCAGCTCAAAAATATCTTCACTGCCCTAGGGAGATGAGTGATCCCTTCGGAATTAGTTGTTAGTGATTCATTAGTTTACAGTTCCATAAGCTTTAAAGTAGACAAAATGTATCACAACACAGCATGTAGTGCCACAGAAACGAAGGAAATCTGTTTACAGTGCTTCAACAGACACTTGAAATCAAGATGCTCAAGAAGGATGCGGCTGTTCAGAGAGAAGCAAAGCTCCAAGTGCTGTGAGCACAGTTATCCCCACTAGGGCCAACAGCCATTCCCTGTTGCCAGGGACAGGTCTGAACCCCAGGCACACTAGCCAAGCACAGAAAGGCAAGCCACAGCTCTAGGAAGGGTGCCCACACAGAAATAGGGCAAGGGACAGGGGAAGAAACAGCCCTCTTCTGCTGGGTCTGTTTGTGCATGTGCTTCGGTGCCAAGTACAGAGATCAGAAGTTACTTGTGTCGTTCAGATACATTCACTGCCTACATCCCCCTCAGCCACAGCTGCCTGGAAACCCTGTCAGTAAGATTGATGCTATATTTGGTAATAGGACAAGGTTGACACCAAACTCTGTATCCGAGCCAAAGGTCAGTTTTATGCATGTGGCTCTGGTGGGAACAGGCACTGCTTTACAGTTCAGATTCTTAATGAAGCAGGACAGTCTGGAGACAGAAGTGGAAAAAAAAAAAAAAAAAAAAAAAAAGATCATCAAAGTTGACAGAGTTTGCTGGGCAAAGGGAAGGCCAAAGCTCAAAACTCTCCTCAACCTAAAGGACATTCAAAGCCACAGCTATTTCTTAAGCAAGCTCCCTGCCCTACTTTCCTCCGGCCAAAGCTAGGCTGTTGCACAAATAAAATGCCTTGGGCTAGAAGGAGACTACACAAAAAGGAGCATAACTTTGAAGGGACTAGTTAAAACTTCGTCTGGGAAAGACAGCAAGCTTGATACACTAGTGATGCTTATCCAGGGACTAATTAAGTATTTTACAGTAAAGAGTTACTAAATCATATAGAATACAAAGTAATCCCTTCCTTGAAGGATGCTCTTTACCTATGAAACTGCAGTCACACTTTGTCTTCCTCTCTTTTTAGGCTTCAGGAGTACTACACACCTTCCAGTCCAGCAACTCTGCTTCAGCAAGAAGCCTTGCTAATAGCACTGAACCAGAGATTATTTTTTTTTTTTTTACAGGTGCCAAGGTAGTCATCAGATCAAATAGTTCACCAATTCACAACATACGTACGGAAGAAGGCAATATTAAAAGACACATTGATTGTTATTTAAGCAGATTTCTCAGGATTTTCTATTAATGAAATTCATGTAACCACAGGAGGCGACTACACAGTGAATCAGGAAATAAGAAAGTAGGATGAGAAGGGAAAAAACATTTCTCCCTCTTGCACCAGACTTGACCAGCACAACAGGCAGCAGGGTAGTGGAAATAAATCAAGAAGGTACTATTGTTTACAGTTAAGCTGCTTCAGAACCAAAAGAACATCCAGATTCCAGTGCACCAACTGCAAAGTAGTTTTAGAAATACCAAAAATAGTTGTAGCAATACCAGATCAGAGCCCTGCCCCAGGTGCCGCATAGCCTTCCCTCCCTTGCCCAAAGAGGCTTAAAAGAAAAGTTTGCCCGATCACTTCGTTCAAACCCTACCCCTAGAGCTTGGCACAGCTTTCTGTACACCACGTACACCTCTAGCTTGTAGGCTGGGACATGTACTGCATGTACTTCTCTGCTTTTCAAACAAAGGAATGTGCTCACAAATCAGCAACAGTTTTATGAGGAAAAGCAAGGAGGATCTTCAGTTCCCATCATATTTGGATCCATATTCAGAACTACACATACTCCCCAGAAGTAGTTGTGACGTGGGGAGTGGCAGCGTAACAGGGCTGGCATGCCCCTGACTCAGCCAGGCTGCAATTTAAGAAGCCCAGCCCTTCTAGGAAGGGCTAACTCAGGGCAAGAGCAAGCCCCGCAGCAAGCCCACTGCAGCACCAACTGAACAGGGGTATTTACACCATAGAGCACCCAAGGAATTACAAGGTTTTTAAAGTTTCTCACAGCAGTATTAAGAGGCGGCTGCATCCGAGCTGACTAAGGCTGTAGTTAGCTGGGGATTTCAGCAGAAACATTCACCAGGTACCTAGGCCTTACTTCTGTATTGGTGCTACTTTATTTAAAAATGAAAAAAACCTACTGATTTAAAGTGACAGCTGCAGCAATACTTCACACTTGAAAAACTCCTGACCATCAGGCAAGTGAACCAAGACCAGCATGCCAATTATACAAGCACAGCTTATCAAACAGTAAAGATTTTGGGATGCAGCAGACCTGAACTACAGGCCAACATATGAACTTGAAAAAAATAATCTAAATTTACTTGCACCTTTACTCCAGCATCAGGCCAATGCACAGATGCTGTCCTGAGAAAAACAGATATAAAACAGTGGATCTCAGGCCCAGAAGCCTCTGTGCTACCCAGGCTCCCAAAGCAGAAACAAGAATGCTAGTTTGCTGGCAGTCATTACACATGTGCAAGGAAAAACTGCAAAGTAACTATTTCCCTATTTTTGTTTTCTTCTCAAGGTTTTGAAAGGTCAAACGTATTTGCACTCCACTGTGTTCTCTTTATCAGCGCTTAAACTCAGGCACTGCCAGCTGAATCACAAGTGGTGCAAACACCCCAGAAAAACAGTGTCAGAAGGAGATCCATTGTACAAAATGGTACACTCCATTGTCAGGGGAGGGTTGTTTCTACTTTAGACATGGAAGGACCTACAGAAGACTAACAGCTAGTTTGCAAATGTGTCTGAAGTCAAGTTCTTTTCCCTTTAATATCTGCTTTTCAGCTGGCCTCTAAGGGATGTCAGTGAATACGAGAAAGGGGATACATCTATGAAACCATATATTAACAAAAGTGGTAGGGAAAGGGTTATCATAATATATGACAAAGCTTTGGAGCATCTATGTCTCGTAACAGCTGCCCCACAATACTCATTTCAGCAAGACATTGCCCAGCTTTTCCTAGTATCTAGCTTGATTCTTATGTATTGCTAGAAAGCCAGAATTCTCCTCTCCTCCCAGGTTGTCTGGGATTTCATTTTCCTTTCCATTTTCTCTGGGATATACTCACTTCCACCAGTAGGCAGCTAAAAAGTATGCTTGTGTTACACTGAGGACATGTGGGAAACCACCTTTTGATATGCATAAAACAGTTTCAGACAGTTAAAGTAGTGACAAGCCAACAGTTCCAAAATAAATTGCAACGTGCTCTCCTGCAATGAAGCTGGTTTGGCCTCACACCCTATATCCAGTCAGTTCTCTCCTTTTTTATTCCCTCCCCAGACAACTAGTGACTTAAAACCTAGGCGATACCTTCCTCTATTTCAGCTGTTCAGTAACAAGTTTCCTCAAAGCATCAGTAGAATGGATTTAATGATCACAAATACAGCAATATCAAAGCAGCAGACAGGGATAAATATTGCCCATGAAGACGTAAAGTAATGATAACAAATAAGTCCCACCAAGACATATAATGTAGAAGAGAAGAGTTCTGTGGCTGGACAGCTAATGAATGCTGGAAACAGATACAGTTTTACAAAGGATTAACTTTCCTGCCTCTCTTAAACCAACATGCTGACACACAGAAATGTGCGTAGAACAGATTAAAGTACTGCTGTTTCCAGATGCCAACTTCAGATCCAGATAGGAACAAGAACTCTGGATATGGGTGTCAGCCTAAACTATCAGTTAAGGCTGCATGTAAATGAAGATATGGAAATCAAGCGGGATCAGACTAGATGCTGCACTCCATTCCTATATACACCTGTTAACTCTATTGCAAATACAAAAGGCTGCTTTCTAAATCCTAAAAGCTGCAAGATGTTACAGGTTTGAATACAGGGGGGGGGGTTTCCCCTTCCATTTTTGCATGGTTAGGTTTGATCTTCTTTCTTGTATTCCTCAGTAAGCCAAAGAAACAGACAAGAAATTCAGCAGCTATGTTGGCATATTTATTATCAAACAACTATCCCAGTACTTTAGACTCTAAGAGATCACCAATTTAAAACCATTAACGGGGTAGCTAAATTAAATTATCTTTTCCACGCGCACAGATAGAACTAGACTGCTGTGAGGGACTGAGGCAGAAAGGAGTAGGGCAATATGAATATACCAAGAAATGCACGAGATCCAGGCCAGACCTAAGAATGCAACAAATTGTAACTAATTCAGCTAATACAGTAAGCTACTATTAAACACTGCACTAACTCCAGGCAATCTGCAGATTCCCAGTGAAAATAAGGAGTCACTTTCCTTTAGCATTTGACATAGGTCCTGGTTAAGTGTGTCTGGTTTTCCTCATGCTGCAAGAAAAATCCCCATCACCTTGTCATCTATCACAAAAGAAAAACCTCTATAAGCACCAACAACAGGGATGGAGTTTCCAAAAGGGCCTGTTGAAGACCATCTAAAGTTAAGTTAATATTAGCAAAAAGCATTCATCCTTTCTCCCAACACTAGAAGTTCTGGAAGAAAGTTTGAGTAGAAAAACTAAGAGCACTCAGACTATTCAAATTTTTTTGAACAGATGAAGTGGAACAGACAAAAAGTAATTTGAAGAAGGAAATTACAGGAATGCTGATGCCTCCAGTCAGCCTGGAGGTAAGGCAAGGAGAACCACTCATGCTGTGCGTGATTGCTTTTGCTTCCTTTATATCCCAGCTAAACTCCACAGACTGAGCATGCAGAAATCAGTCAGGAACAAGTTGGAAAAATTATTTTGTTCAGGTTCAGCACGAGTTTATAGCAGTCAAGCAAGTCTGTTTCTATTTTAGCCAAACTCCTTCGGCTACCCATAATCAACATTTAACTCCCATGCACAGCAACAAACAGGTTCTGTGCTTGTGTGCCTGACTCATGAGGGAACAAAAGCTTTGAAAATTGCATTCCTGGTAGGCAACTGTAAGAAGATTGAATCCTCATTTCAGGAGGACATAACCATACAGGAAGAGGCAGCTGTTCTGCGGAGTCAGAGGTTAGCTTTCAATAATCCATACAAGCCCACAGAGCCACGTGTTTCAGGCTTGTAACAAATGTTCCATCCACATGTAATAGTCCCCTCAAGGAATTCAAACATTTACATGCGTCTCACTAAGAATGGCACTTTAGGACAGCACCAGCACACCTCTGGAAGGTAGGCATAGGAGGGGAACAACGATGACCATGCAGCTCACCCTCCATGAGGAGCCCAAGCATTCGGTAGCTCTGCCTCCTCCCATCTGAGGAAAGGCGGGAATATGGGAACCTTTATCTGAAAACAGGCAGTAGGAGGAAATATTCTTCCATTGAGACTATGTCTCACGTTGCAGTGGAATCCAGCACCTCCCCCCTACCCAAGTAATGGAAGCATAGTTTGTTGCTTATTATCTGCCTCCGTCTTCTATCCCAAATTGTTTTGGTCTCAGATGTTGTGAGTATATATAGCACCGCCAGCCTCATCCTCCTCTGCTCCCACTGATCACTTTACCAGCAGCCATCAGACAAACACCCGTTATAAGCAAGTAAGCTCCATCTTCCTTATGCCTAGAAGAACTCTGTGCAGTTACCAGCTAAACATTTTCTCTTCTTAGTTTCTGTTATATGCAAAATACTAGCTGTATAGAGATAGGCAGTTCTTTGGCAAATCATAACTAATTATATTCTTGAAAGTTGAAAAGCATTATTAAAATAGTACTACATACACCAATTTCTGATTGGCCTAAAGACTATATTTATTCTGGGCTCCCTCCAATCAGAATTAATCTTTCTATAGTACGATGAACTGTCACTACTGAATCAACACCAGCAGCAAAAGTGACAGCAGCCTACATCATTACTCAACTAAGATAACAGAATGAAAGTCATTGAAACAGGCAGATGTTGGAGGCTGTCTCCCATTTCAGAATAATGTTCCTGTCGTAACTCAGCACTTATTTTAGGGTAGCAAGGATAAATTCATTACCATTTGCAGGGTGCTCAGATATAATAGTGATAGAAGCCACGTAAGCCTCCCAATACGTACATAGTAGAAATGCACACGGCATTGATACTAACCATCCTTCACCTAGATAATGCAAAGCAGGGCAACGCAATCAATCCCTGTCTGCTGGAGACCTGCTCCCACATTACTGTGAGCAACAGTTTTGCTGTTGCAAACTCAGAAAACTAAGTTTGAGAGATGTGCGAAACCAGAAGTCATTTCCACAAGATACAGAAGTTTCAGCATTTATTCCCAGCATCCTTACCTTATTTCCTGGTAACATGTTGTATCCAAAATCATCATCTGAAGAGTTGATTTTTTGTCAGACTGCAATAATCAATACCCTCACTACACAGAGCACCACATTTCTGCATTGATAACCAAACTGCATAGATGCAACAACTGGGGAGAATTATTGAGGGCATTTAAAACTGGAGATTGCATTCTTTACAATTTTTAAATGAGATTTTTTTTAATTGAAAGTATCAGAAGGAAAAAAATTCCAAAAATAGAAGCAAAATTCCTGAACAGTAGTTTAAGTGGGTGCAAAAAGGTGTACATCCCATTACTGTTAGGCTTTAATGACCACCCTTATCCCACTGAACATTATCTCCTGCAACGAAATTACCACATATTAAGGAAAGGTGATCAAACAGGGGCCTAAATACTTCAGTGTTCAGGTCAGAGTTGTGTATAAGTAAACTGATGGATTATCAATATTCATAAATCAAGACTTACAGAGCTCAGAGTCCAGATAGCTCAATCAAGTCATGGATTATGAACACAAAAGACATTTTGGAAGAGAATAAAACCACTTAGCTTGACACCTATGATACAATCTTCAGGTAGCAAACTAATACAAGTGCCCAGAAATCAAAACTAATTTTTATGAATTGTGCTATTTTAATTTTATTCTCATTTATCTTTACCTGTAGATATTCATTTTGCATTTCACCTGAATAAGGATGGTAGATAATACCCATGACTTTCTGGCACTTGCAAGACCAGTTATCTTTTCTTGGGAGAAGGTCAAACTGAACACCTTTTAATTTAGCTAGTTAGATAACTGTACTGAACAGCTCAAACCTGCAGCCGAGATATCCATTCCTGCTACATAGCCCAGTTGGACTTGCTCAGCTTCCTCTGATAGAGCTCTGAAACAACAGGTTTAAAAGGGAAGGAAATTCCCATCCAATTCTAATGGCTAATTCCATCTCCTTTCATTTAGAAAGCAAAGTACCAGATGCTCTGGGTTTCCTGCTTTGTCAACTATAGCACAGCGTTATGCTCAGCTCTCACATTTTGATATAGCTGTTTGTTGTCTGATAAAACATGATTCCTCAGGGCAAAGAGAGGGCTGTCTGCAGAGAAACTTATAAAGTACACTTTATTCGGCAACAGGGGAACTCAAAGCCAGAAGTTTGTCTATGGGAAAATGCAAGATCTGGGAACACTGTTCCCAGTTTTTAACTCTGTTCCCAAGCAGTTACCAAGAGTTGGCTCAAAGTTAAAACATAACAGACACTTCAAATACCATCTTACATCAAGATAACTATAATAGGCTGGAGAAGGGGCAACTTCACATGATTTCTCCCCGCCTCCATCCTTGTATGTCTATACAAGCTATGGACCAGCCTCCCAAATAGCACATGCTGGGATAGCTCCCTACCTAGTGGATCCAGGTAGAATTTCTCCTTTTATCCAGTGACTGACTCCATGGAAAGCTGACAGCTTTTCTTTTACTCTTATGGGTTCAAAGTCCCTTATATTTGACTCCAAGACTCTTCTTTAGAGACAGTTTGCACAGAGATCCTTCTTGCAGTTTCAAGTTATGCCAAGACAATGAAAAGAAATAGATTAAGTGTCTATAAAGTAGAAGATCCAATTATCAGCATGGTATGTTGTAACATGTTTTTTGTTCCATAGCAATTCAAACAAAACTCAATATTCTAACAGTTTTGTGGACTGATTTGAAGCAGTATGAGACATTATTCTTCCTCTTTCTACCTGTGCACAGATGTATTGCTGTCCATGTGGCAGACACCCATTTAACGTATAGAATCAGTACTCCCACAGTTGTGTTTCCAGTCAAGCTTGCCAACTTTGTCCTGGGGCAAGTGAGGAGCACTCACACTTAACATAACTTAGGGGAGAAAAAGGGGCCAGTAGGCTTCAGCACACAAGTAGTGATAGCTATGAAAAGCTTACAGGTATAGGTATTTGCAAGTGAACATCTCTTATCCTAAATTCAAGCTGTACGTATACATATTTCTCTGCATACAGCCATATTAACAATACTTGACAGCTTAATGGCCTAGAACCCATGGTATTCAGCATTTTGAGTCCTTGTTACACTACTACCACAAGGTCCATCTGTCACAATTGCTCATTTGCCAAGAACTTCTTCAAACTTTCAGAAATCCACTTTCTGTCTGTACTCCTATTAACATAGCCATCATACACACAAGAATTATTTGCTCTTCATTACATACCAGACTGCAAAATTCTTGGGAATTAAATATTAGCTTTCAGAAATATATACATTGACATTAGTAATAAGGAATTAAACATCAGTTGTTCACAGCAGGAGAAAGAGTTTAGACCGAAATAGATAGCTATTATTAGGTTTGGATATTTTTTTTTTCAAATAGTAATTTGGGGAATAGAACCTTCAACAAATGGAGCCTGAAAAACCTTAAGCAATAAAAACTTGATCATTTCTAAAAGCTGCATATGGGTGCCCAATTTTGAGTCATGTCAAAAGCCTGAAGGCAGATGTTCAGCTTCCTAAAACCAAGGCCCATAAAGATACCAAATTAGACACCCAGACATGGACATTCATAGATATGAGAAGTTATTTAAACACCTTAATCAACTTTTCCAAGTGGTTGGAGATACCGATAACTGCCATGTGCTGAAAAGATTCACCCCACTTTTAATAGCTCGTATTTATTTTAGTCTGTTAAAGCTGTTTTAACCAGCTCCATCAAACCAAATCTTCAATTCCTTCTTTTTTCTTTAGCCAAGAATGTTAATGGTGTAAAACAGCAGAATATTGGATAACTTAGTAGTGCAAAGAGTTCCCTTCATACAAAACAGTAAGGCTGTCAGAGTTAGATTCTTCCATTTGACAGGGAATACAGTCTGCATCAGAACCCAAAGCAAAAGCAGAGGGCAAATTTCCAATACCTTTGAATAATGAAACAGTGGTTAATAAATCAAGTCTTGTTTTTCACTCCTGTTTGGCATTTAATACCCTACTGATTTGTATATACTAACATTGTGCTAGCTGCAGGACACATGAAGTGACAGAAAAATAGTCTCCCATATGGGCTGGTCCCATCCATCTGGTGATTAGGGTAGGGCACAATGCAACCATATGGACATGATCAAGAACCCACTAGTATCATCCAGAGTTAACTGGGAAGAGCTATAGCCCACTTAGCAAACTAAGGATGATAAATCCCTCTCATTCTGTTTCTCCTCCCGGTGGACACGGTATATTTGTCTTTTTTCCTGCACAGATGAAGCTTTGCTGGTTAGAATACTAGTGATACATAAAAAAAGTGAATTTAGTATGTGTACCTGACAAAGATGGAATGAAGAAATTATATCCACAAAACAAAAAAACCACTAACCTCACGTTCCTGCCTCGAGTCCCAGATGAAGCCCCCCTTCCTCCCAAAAGGTTTACACTGGCATAGGAACTCTGAAATGTGAGGCCAAAATCCTGACACACAGCACATTGGTACAACCCAGCAGCTGAAGATGTGACTCTAGTAGTGAGTGCAGAAAGAGTCTAACACTAACAGCTTTGTTTCTGGCTTGCCCTTAAGGATTAATAGGATGGGAAAAGCCTACCGATCTAACAGCGAACAGGAAGGAAGAAGGCAAAAGGCAGAACTTCACATTTTCTTGAAGGGGCACCACTGTTACTATCTGCAAAGTTCTAATAATTCCTGTTGCACTGGCCTATCGAGATACCTTTTTGAAATACTTGTTGCCTAGCTGACAAGTCACTAAGGATCAAGTCAATAACCCCAACGGATCATGGCACAAAAATATTACATGTGCTAAAATAACCTTTTTCAATCTTTGATCATCAGAAACAGAAACCAGGTCCCAACATACTACCCAAGCTACATTTTAAATTGAAAGACAGACTTTCTTAAGTGGTACACAACAATGTGTTTAGTTGTAATGCCATAACCCCAGAAGCATTTTCACAAGCAGTTTTCTCTCTTCCATTGAGACAAATCCCCCTTATTTAGCAGTAAGGGGGGTGGTCTGGTTCTGTTAAGAATAACTTTAAAAGGTTGAAGCTGTTGCCTAAAATCATACTAATTACCAGGGGCCAATCTTCCCTCCAAAGCGATACTTTGACAAATAGCACAGCATGACTGCTGGAATGGCTCTGTGTTTGGAGAGACACCATCTTTTAAGTGAGGTACGCAAGTGGAAGATCTTTTTGACTGCATAACCAAAAATGATAGCCTGTAACTGTCAGGAGTGTCAGTCAGCTTACAAAATGCCTATCGGTACAAATAATTGTACATAATAATTAGCAATTGAGTTTCTCTAACATTTTTAAAGTATTTTTTACAACTCAGATATAGCACAAGAGATACAGAACTTTTCCTCTAGAACTCTCAAATAATAAGCAATCTTGAACAAAATAAGACCTATAGCAACATGATACAACAGGTAAATGCTTATTCAGAATTTGAGCATCATCTTTAGCATTATAACTGACTGTGTGAACAAGATTTTTCTTTTTTCATGAAGCTGATAAATTTCTTTTGCTTTTAATACATGGGTGCTGACTTTCAAGCTGTGCATGGAGCCCTCTTCTGGAGAAATTTGAAAAAAAATAAAAGCTTAAGAATGCAGCAGAATGGGCTATGCATAAGAGTTTGAGGACTAAATTAATCTGGTCACTGTAATGCTAAGCTTGTAAAAGCTATACATTTCTCCACTTGACTTAGTTTCAACCCAGTGGAACAGGACAGTTATTGTTAAAGCTATCAGAAAATACTTTTTTCTTTATCTTGTAAGCTTTACTTTACGTTGATTCATCTGCCTGCATGAAATTCATAACATATAAACACAAGCCTGTGAACAACTTTTGTTTTAACACAAATATTTGTATATATGCCTTCAAAAATAACCTTCAGAAAAAACGTAAAAAAATTCTGATAAATATAAAAATGTATGTATTTACTGCTTACTATACACTGTATAGTGAACTGTACAAGCTACCGAAGTACACCTAGTTTTTATTGTCAGCCTCAGATCAATAAAGCTGTATATTATAGCTATATTTTGTAGTTTTAGAGGTGATCCTGAATTAAAGTATTACTTGAAACACATTCCTCAGCTACTCCAACTAATGTTGATTTCCTTTTGGTGAAAACAGGACAAATAGTAGCAGCATAGGCAAAGCCATTGCAAAAAAGTTTCATTTATTTCCCACCTCTTCACTGCAATTTTTACAAACTTACTTAATGGGATGCTTTGTTGAAATGAACAAGTGATTCCCCATCATGCCTCAAAGGGCAAGTTTGTTTCTTTTATATATATTTAACAAATGCAGTTGAATTACATGCAGACCAAGAACACAGAAAAACAAATTTACTAATTTTAGAAAAGATCTTTTAATAACAAAAAAGCCTTTTTCAGTTCATGTTCTTATGAACATAATTCCCTCAAACTTTTTCTACACTGTAAACCACTGTCATTACTTTGAAATGAAGTTATTCCTATCTTCTACTTCCACAGAAAGTATTGCATTACTAGATTGCTATTGCTTAGAGACCATTTTATCAAGATTGAGCTTTGCTGGTTCCACTAGCACTGTATTATACGAAGCATTATAGCTACTGCTAAGGGAAGAAAAAAAGAAGAAAGACGACATAAAAAACCCCCACAAGATGTGTTACAACCACTACACAGCCAGATGGCTGCATGTTTAATATGTTGTTTCTCACATTCTTCTGTTTACTTTTCCTGTCACATGAAAGTTGTGCATGTGTTGTGTCAAAGAGAAAAGCCAAACAGCATTTCAGCTATTCCCTTTTCTTTCCCTAGCATGTTATCATCTTGAGTTCATGCTTTAATCTGCCAATACTCAAGCCCCTATACCTGAAGACAGAATTATGTACACTTCCTTGTTATGGCCTAATTCATTACCTTAGACATGATCTATAAAGTAAACTTGGAGATGTGTTAAATCATCAGGTGGAAACATTGTCAGATAAAGCTACATAGGCTATTAAAGAGGGTGGGGTGCAGTTTAAGCACATAAATACAAAGCAACCTTAAAGCACCACAAGCTCAGTCCTGCAGTATACTAGAACTCCTCTCAGCTCAGCAACACAAGAAACACTGAAGTATTACTGAAAGTTACCAATGAAGTGCAGCTGTTTTCAGAATCAGGTGTTCTGCAACTTGACAGATTTTACATAGATACTGTTGTTTTAAGAAAATGCCAGCTATGTGGTTTAATAGGCCTCAGAAGTCCATCCTCCTCCATCACACACCTACTGCTTTTCCTACAAGGGACCACTAAAGAAGATCCAAACTCAAGCTGATTAACTCAGTAGTGTACTAGAGAAAATGGCCAACAAAAGGGCTGAAAACACCAATAAAGCCAAGGAAACCACAGTCTAGATGGCGGGTCAAGCCCAAGGTAAGGGAAGACCAGCTCAGTATATCCAAAAGTTACCTTTATGCTGTCTTTGCCCTCTCCCCCCAGCCTCCCTGCTCCCTGAGCATTGCCTCCCTGGGAAGCTTTGCCAGCCCAGCTGCTTGCCCAGGCTGGATATCATCCCACTTAGACAACTTCTCCTCCCCAGAAGCCCTTCAGGTAATCCTAGCCCACCCGAGAGCCCTTCAGCCCTCCCCAGGAACAGCAGCTTGCCCACTCGTTTCAGGCAGTCTCAGGGGAGCTGCCCACTGACCAGCCCTCCTACTGAGTCCCCAGAGCCTCAGCCTGAGCTGTTAGGGAGGCCCTGCAAGAAACTCCGCACGTATCACCAGCACACACTGCTCTGCCTCCTCAAACTCATCGTTCACCAATGCATTCAAGCATCATACCTACGGCCCAAAGCAGCTGCTTTCATTTGTTACACCCCCTGCAGCAGGATAGTTATCCTGAACCCACCCAACTGCCTATGTGCTTGCTCAAACGAGTTCCCCGGCACCGAGACTCCCACTATCCCATAACTTCAGCCACCCACATTCACACTTTTACTCCTTATCAGGTTAAGCCAGGACCCAAATATCCTAGCCTTGGTCACAGCATACATGCATCTAGTTCACCCTGCTGCTTCCTACTTACACACTCTTGGTGTGTCTCCTCTCAGCAATAAAGCTCTCCCAGCAGCAATCCCTCACCATTTTTCAAAATAGGATGGTAAGGAGAAAAAGCAGACTAAATGCTTGCTCGAGATCACAGTTATACAAACACAAGTGCACAAACTCACCGTCCCAAGCACTAGTTTGACACTCTAAAACCTACCACAACCCCATAAGGGTTAACAAAACCACTTGATCACAAGTCAAAAAGAAATTAACTTTTTTCTCTACTCGGTGGCACCGGCATCCTGTGCACTGTCACTAAATGCAAGAGTTTACAGAGCTAAGACAAAGGAAGGAAGGAGGCATTTAAACTGGACAATAACAAAGGATTTTCAAACCTTTCCAGAGCTTCCAAAAAGTGAGCCCTGTAACAGCAGCAAGATGAAAAAAGAGCAAGCAGAAGGTATTGAGAAGTCAAAGCCCAGCGAGTCCCCTTGCTCTGACAGACAGCAGCAGCAGGGCTTTAGCAGCTCCGTGTTTTTAAGGCTGGGTGTTTTTTCCTCAGCTTTCTGGCAGAGGGGGATCTATTACATTTAATAAGAGAAAGGCTACATAGCAAGTCACTAACAGAGTATTATACATCTATCAAGAGAGTATGGGGAAGGGAACCTTTTGCAAGGTCTGTTTTTATTTTTCCTCCATATTCCCCCCCCCCCTTTTTTTTTTTACCAAAAAAAAAGAGCAATAAATAATGTGAGCTGCCTATAACCGGCTATAAGCCTGCTCCCCAGCAAAAGGCACAGAGGAAAGAGGCAAATCAAAGTTGCAGCATTTGATACGACAGAAAATATTGCTGCTGCAGCTGCAACCGAGACACTTGAAAGATTCCCTCTACCACCCTTCCTGAAGGAAAAAAAATGCCATATATCACACAGCAAATTTGTTGTAATTGTAAATCAAAGAACTAGGAGATTCCACATTCCTAGCAACTGGCTTATAGCAGAGATCTTGCATCTTTCAACAGTAATTCAAGCAACATAATTACTCAAAAATCAGACCTGAATCACAAATACTTTCAAATCCAAATGCACAAGAGAATGAAGATGAAAGAAAGCAAGGAAAACACACACATTTCTTACCTGGGACAGCAGGAAGGACAGAGTAAGTTGAGTTTTGTGCTGCATTTTGCCAGACTAGAAGGTACCAGAGGCTTTTTCATTCATGCACTCGGCTGCACTGAGCATATTTTCACTGTGAAACAGCCTTTGAGAAGAGACTCTGCCTTGAGAGCCAGCCAACTTCCCAAATAGATCAGCAGCATCATCACTAAAGCATTGGATAGACTCTGATGACCAGAACCAATGGCTTTACAAGGATGATTTCTTCACAAAGCATCCCCATTTTGCATCACACATATTGGGCAAGCACCTCTCACAAACACAGCACCTTTAGAAAGGGTTTTGCTTTGGTGTATTTGTGTTTAGTTTCAGTCTAACGAATTATGCCTTACAGATCTCAATAGTATTTTCTCTTTTAGAGAATGGAATTGCACAGAGAGAAATAAAAGCAACTCTAAGCACCGCTGCAAAGAGATTGTCTTTATTAAAATGTTAATAAGGTATGCTTTGTTTTCAATAAATCAAAAAAATGACCACTGCAGTTTTAGTTACTTCCAAGCCTTAGAAGAAGAACACAGTGAAATTTCTCAGTGCAGCAGAAATACAGATTATATTTTGTGTTTTCCCCTCAATCTCACAAATCACAACGAAGACAGATCCATTCCAGCCTGCAGAAAAAAATCCATCATAAGGCAATAGATTTTATTAACTGCTCAGGTAATGGCAGAACTGGCTTTTGATTCAATGAACTTGAATCTAGGGCAAAGTTTCAAAGGTGCATGCCCTTCAATTACAAAAAACTTTCCCTGCTTGAAAGAGAAGACCTAATATCTCAGGAACCTGCTTTCTCTGGATTGATTGTGTTGTAACCCAGCAAGTAAAACCAGGCAGATGGACCAAAGATTACGAATGAATCTTCTGTCTGCATTTCCAGCTCCACCTCTCTTGCCACTTCCAATTACCACAGCAGTCCAGTCCTTTTTTGACTTGTCTTCTTGCAGTCACCAGAGTTACATAGCAGCACCCTTCCCCCATTTTCAGTAGGGTCAAAGGCCGCCTCAGCTCTGACAACTGATGATTTTCCCTTACTTGCTCATCCAGCAGAGCCAGCTGCCACCACTTTTTGCTCTTCCCCACCACAGGTAGCTGCTGCACCAGTGGAGATGAGCAGAAACATGGGGAGGGGAAGGCAGGTAGGCAGATAGGAAGGGATAGACATTCAAAGAAGCTACCAATTACTTTGAGTTCTTCAGCATCAGCAGGAGCTTCCTGCTGTGAATAGTGTTGTATGATAGCTTCCCCAGCTGCTGCTGATCTACAGCTCACACCTTCCTTTACTTACACACTGGACTGAAACCAAGGGAAAACAGTGTCCTTCCAACTCTAACCCCTCATGTGTGGCAACAACTCTGCTCCAGTACTTTCATCAAACATGAGTATAAATTAATACTCTAGATAGATCAGAATTCAAACCAAACTCAGCAGGAACTACCAGTAGCAATTATAAGGCTCTACATAGAATATTATGTATCTATATATAAAATGTTTACCACTTAGACATAAAAAAGCAGGTAGGTTGCTTTCTTTTCCATCCTTTTTTTTTTTTTCCAGGCAGAATGCCAGCATGACAGAGAAAAAAATAAATAAAACAGAAACAAAACAAAAAAAGACAACTTCAAGCTTTTTTTGATTAAGAATAACTGAGTGACCATTTTCCATTGCTCCTTCAGGTTACCAGCTTTCCACCAAGTCTAAGTCCCAGCCTCAAGAGAAACAGCTAAGAAGTTTACAAACAAGACTGTGGGGTTTTCTTCGGGCATAACCTGTGTACACCAGTACCAGCTATACCACAGCCTTTGTATGGGAACACCGGGATTTGGACAGCCTCTTAAACTCCACAAACAGGGGCCAAATAACTGAGTGAGTTACCAGACCAAGCAGAAGTAGGTGTTGGCTGAAAGAAACAAAGGCATATCTACATCCTGTTTTACAGGAAAGTGACTCATTAAAAAAAAAAAAAAAGTAATGGGGTAGATGATTCACTCTACAATAACACAACACAGGAACATGAGGTTTCAGCCAACTTGAGCAGTTACTTTCTGCACAAGACAAAGCATGGCTGTGGGGCCACGCCACCAGCCTGCAAAGGAGAAAAAGAGAAGAACAAGGAGCCTAAGACCTTCCCCACAGGGCTGCTACCATAGCCTCCCCCCTCACCACCGAGGGGCCAGGCACCATGGGCCTCCAGCCCCTCACAACCAAAAAGAGCCACATACCACAGCCCCTCACCTCCACAAGCAGCAACTACCCTCTAATAACAGTGAAAAAGAGCAGATTTTTTTTAAAAAAAGAACTAATTCACTAACCTTTACCTCAAGTCCCACACAGCCTATTGTTCTCGATACAACCTGCCCTTCTCACCTCTGCTCACAGCTGTTCCTATTTACCCCCATGGGGTAATTAACCAGTTGTAGAGGGGTAATTAAGAGCACCTGGCATTAACCCGTCACAGGCTGCAGCCAGGTGCAGCATGGTGCACAAGCATGAGGACAGCGCTCACCCACACAGGGTCTGGTGCCTTTGGGAAACGGCCTTTTTAGCACTGCTCAGGTGAGGTAAAATCCGGCTGCACATGAGGTACTGAGGCCCAGGGCCAGGGTTTGGCCCACGGCAGGTAGGCTCCCAGCAGGGCCATATCTTCTGGCGTCAGGAACATAGTCGTCTCTGCTAATTAGATTATTAATGAAAAGCTGGTAGGTTATTAATTAGAAATTAAGAGTTTGTTCCTCAGTCTTTCTCAGATGCAGGTAATAGGAGGAAGTTCGAACTCTGTAAAACATCTCTGAGGAGCCAGCCAGGAGGCAAGGAAGGCTTGAGGTGAAGGAGGATGGTTGCTCTCTAATCTTTTCCTTGAAGCAATTTTGCCGCACAAATGAAACATGAAGTTGTGGGGCCGTGGAGTGACAGAAATAACAGCCTCGGGTTTAGGGCATGGTCAGAGGAGAGGCTGCAGGGTTCAGGCCTTCCCTCTCAGGGCAAGCTGTGGTGCTCATGCCTGCTGCTCGCTGTTGTAGAATGTGTAGTGAGGTTGGGGGGTCTGACTGAGAGGGGTCTCCATTTGTGAGCAAAGAAAACTCCTGCTGAGACCTTTTCTGGATCCAAGCCTACGCTAACTGATGGATGTAACATGCTCCACAGTCTTTAGATGTGAGATGCCATCATTTTCACTTATAAAATCTTGAGCAACTTGACAACTCAGCTCACTCTCACTCCATGACATACTGTGGCAATAGAGGCCAATGCTGAGCTCAGGCTAATGTGAACAGGATTAATTGCCTGCAACACATAAGGTGTTGTCAGATATAGACCCATTAGCAGACGAAGGAGTGACTGTATGCTGCCAGAAATGCCTTTTGACCTTTGGAAGATTTGCCCTGACTATTTTGTAAAAGCTGAGGATTAGCAGCTATGAATCTATCAGAACAAGGGAAGTTTAATTTCACTTTAAAGTGAGTCGCATAAGAAAGCTGTATGCGAGAGAGAGGGACTAATTTCCCTTGCCATAGTACTGGCAATCTATATATTCCTGGCTGCTACACCACACTGCAGTTTCTGACTCCTTCAAGCCTGGTAAAAGGTTTAAGCACTGGGCAGCAACTGGAGGTGTGTAAACTCGAGTGGCATGTCTCCAGGACAGAAGGAACAAAAAGGGTACACCCCCAATACGCGAGCTTAAATAGAATCCAAGACCACTCAATCTTCATCAGATTAGCATCTGCTCCTAAAGGACAGGTATAGTTGAATTTCTTTCAAAGCAGATGGGCCAGATACATAATAGAACAGAAATTTAGTCAAGCAAACTAATCCAAAGAGTAAGTTTAACTGCAGCGTATTTATTAGGAAAAAACACACTGGTTAGGGCTTTCTGAAATCCTGCTGGGTTCACTCAAAAAACAGCCAGTGAACAAAAGAACGTGAGCCTGACTTGCTGGGTCCATCAGGTTTGGCACGTTACCCTCCTGCTATGCCTGCAGAGCCACCAGCACTTCCTCAGGATAATAAGTTGTAGTGAATGTCCCTGGCTAGAGCTGGTATCTAGCTATATCTAATCCGTAGAAGAGTGAAATCCCCTCTTCCTGCCTGAGGGTCTCCAGCAGGAAGAAATGAAGTAACTGGCTGCAGCAGTGTTTTATTCTGGAGGATGGAGATTCAGAAGGCTGCAATGGAGTTGATTTAATGAAGGGTTAAGGAACCTGTTTCCAGGCACTGTGGTTTTCTCCTTGGCAGTTCTGCCAAAACAAGTTTAGGTAGATTCTCAGTCTTAGTGCAGCTGAAGTTTCTTTAAGAAAGATTTACAAAAACACCAAAAGAAGAGTTTTGCAGTGTGAAAGTGAGCCCATGGCTTTTTATTATGTACCCAACCCAGTACCTCCATAATACCTCTAACTCCTACCGGTATTTCTTACACTGGGGGCTTACTGGCAACAGAAAGTTTGGCATTAGCGCAGCTTTCTCTAAAACCTGTGGGACTGCCGGGTGCTTTGTCTGCTGTTTCACTACATCCCAGACCAAGCTCTAGGATAGTAAATGGGTTTTGTTTTCTTACTTGCTAACAGGCAACTAGAACAAACTGATACTTCAGTGAAAAGAAATAGTGTGCTTCATTGTCAGAAGAGGACTAAATACAGTTGGTGAGTCAAACAGGAATCTTACATTTTAGAAAACCCCTTAAGAGACTATCACACCCTCTTCTTTCCAAATAATAATCATCCCTGTTTATCATGACCACAGGAGCCATTTCCTCAATTCATAAAGCAAAAAACCCTATTACGTTTTGGGTTTGCATTCCTGAGCCCTTTAAGCATAGAAAAAATGTATGTTCAATTTCTAAAATTTGAGCTATTTTAAAGCATTCTAGAGTGACAATTTCCAGTGTTGTGCATCTAATCTTCTAATCCTCACTTGGACCAGAAACAAGCTGTTCCTTAACTCAACCTTCATCTGAATTAATCTGGGGAAGGAGTGAAAAGAGCCTTAGGTATGTGGTGGGTGGGGTGCTCCACAGCATCTGCTTCATGGAAACAAGTTTGTTTCTATCCCCTTCTCCCAGTGGGCCCCTGTGTGCAAGGAACTCCTGCTCCTCAGCTGATCTCCAGCATCTAACTGTTTTCTGGAGGGGTGGCAAATATTTTCCCATATCTGTTACGGGCTTGTGCCTTTCAGCTGAATCATAGCAATTGAGCTTGTACTGTGAGCTTGCCTGGGCTGCAAAGTTTCCAAGCACTTTGGTTCAGCAGTGGTCCACAGTAATTCAATCACTTGCAATCCTACACCCATAACCATGGGCGGGTAGTTGGATTCTGGCCTTCTATTTACCCTCTTTTCAGTAATACAAAGTTACCTCATGTGCATTAGCGTATTTTTCCTCCCCAAACATCAGGGATATAGCAAAATATTCCTGCAATGTTACAGAAGAAGAAAAACAGGCACAGGATGCAAAGGAACCTGATTAAGATCATAAAGGTGGTCAAACAGAACTAAAAATTTGACTGCTTGCTAAATGCCTTAAACACTGGCCTTTCCAGCTATTGAAAGAACCAGTCAGCCTTCCTGGGGAACCTGGGAGCTTCCTCTGTTATTGTGTAAAACCAAAGCTGAAATGCAATTTGATTTCAAAAGCCTACATTGGCTGGGCTATTTCCATTCCCCACATGTGCCTCTGCCTCCTCGTTTTAACACCACTATTCTTTGTCCTCCCCCTATATGTATGATTGTTTCTGGTCTAAATACAGGTGTTCTGGAAGCAATTACAGCTCCGTTGGAGCAGAATATGATGCATGGTAGCTCATTAGTGTTTTGCCCGTGTTAAGGGAATGACTCCTTGCTTCCCTTCTGACCTTGCCTATTGTCTAGGAAATGAATGGATCTAGGAGTGAGAAAATTTTTTTGGCAATGGGATCTGTATTTTCCAAGGGTCTGTACTGCTGAATTCTGCCCAGAAATTAGCCAAATAAATGTACAAAAGAGCTTATCATTCCCTATTTTGGTATCAACTATACAAAGTCATTATTTAAAAACTCACTGTGCAAGTTTATTAGAAAAGTTACTCTTTTATACATTAAAAAAAAAAAATCCACAGGAAATGGGAGAAAAAAACAAGTTATCACTGTCAGAGATTTTTCTACAACTTATCCAAATTCAAGATATTCATCATGAGTTATGGGAAAGTTAATACTACAGGAATAAATTAACCACAGAATTTTAATGGCTTTATTGTGTGACAGTTTCTAAAGCCCAACCAAAGATCAGCTAGGAAATTCAAATGTGAGAGATATGCTCTTAATTCCCACAGTTATGGATTTTTTTTAAAATCCCTTCTTATGATACAAGGGTCATTTAAAATATTCTACCATGAATATACAGCTTACTTTTGGGTAGCACATTTCACCATTCTTTACCCAGCCAGAAGCCAGCTTAACCTTTCATCTTTTCACGGAGGAACAGCAGATGCATAAGTATATTTTAGGGGGAATAAAATAGTTGAGAGAGAGAGGCATAATGTGTCAGTCTTTGAATATCTCTGTGCACAGGGCTTCAGCTGACACATAGGCCTAGAGCTGTTAAACCTCCTGACCTTGGGCATAGCTCCTTGCACTGTATGTGTTAAAGAGAGTGGTGCACAGCTCTGTTTCTTGTTATTTTCAGCTACTGTGTTTGCCCTGGCCAGTGCAGCTCTATATTTCACATACTATCATCATAAAGACATAGTTGCGAAGCCCCTCCGTCAGAATCACGATTGTATCTGCCCTGGGCATGGTAGCAACCAAACTGTCTTGAGCTACAAACGGAGTCAGATACTAGGGGGTTGTGTTGTAACAGCTGCTTGCGCAGGAAGACACAATTGTAGGAAAAGATACCTGAGCAAAACCTTCCATATGAAATGAAAAGGCACATTTACGACCTGACCTGGAAGAACAGGCTAGGCAGCCTGAATGAGCTTTATAATGGGAGCAAGCTTAGGCTGGGCTAAGGGGTATCCTTGTCCTGCTGAACTCAAAATGCCATAGATTTCAGCAACATCAAGATTTCACCCTCCATCCTTAAACTCTTTCTTCCCCATTTATATTCACAACCTTTTCTCTGTGCAACTTTCATGGTTTTTAGGCAGATAAATATCTTACATGCTTCTCAAGGGTGTCATACGCTATTTAGTATTTTCCCTCTGGTATCAGCACCTGTTAAGCATGGAAATAAAATGATTAGTCTTACATGTTTGGCTTCAAAAATTGATTTTAGGATACATCTCCTTATCATTGGCAGATTTGCCAACTCAGTATAATGTTATTGTCTTCAATGATAAGTTTTCTCAGTCTTGAAAAGTAGGAATTACATTGGGAAATTTTCTGGATTCCCTTTCTCATGGAATTTTCTATACCTATCAAATAATTTGTGACAAAGCTGTCTGAAGTTATATAGCCTTAGAGGAAATTTGTCTCTGACAAATATCTCTTGACTCTAGATATGACTTAAGAAAAAAGGCCTTGTAATGCAGGGGAAAAAAATAATGTTTGAAAACTGAATATTCTTTAAATAACCAGAAAGCTGTTTTGCTTGGGTTTTTAAGTCTGAAAATAATCTACTACTTTAATCAACCTAAATAAGCTTGATGATTGGGTTGGATAAAAAGTAACACTATATTACTATGCAATTACTTTAAAACTAAGCTAGTGGCATCTCAAAGAGCAGCTAAAACCAGCTAGGTTCTCTTTTAATAGGTCATTAATTACCTTTAAATTAGATGTCTATTCTGTGGTAACAAAACATACAAGTATTTCTACAGACAATTATTAGTGAGCATACTGAAATGATTCTCAAAAATATATATCCATACAGAAGTCAACCTAAACCACAAGACCCTTTCTGCCCTCTGCATCCAGAAGGTTCATTGTGCCTGACGCATCTTCAAGTTTCAGCTCATTAAGAAGGAATACCTTTCAAACAAACTATTCTGTATATAGCAAAAGCACCTGATTTTTACACTGCTTCTTTGCATACCTTTGAAATATTGTATATTATGCATGAATTCTTGGTTCATTACATATCTTGAGATCTCTTTGTATTTCATTGTCTTCAGTTTTGTATCTTTCTTACATAAAATTCATTAAGTCTTTGTAAATATGAGAAAAAAACCTGTTCCTTTTGCTTTCCCCCTTGGGATTGTAGAAGGTTACCTTGCCTCATGCTCAGCTGTAATATCTCTCTTGGGCTTAGTTTTTAATACTTGCAGTACTGAAAGAAAGAGGCAGTCTAGGGTGTTTTACTAGACTTAGCTTCGAAGTGAAACAAATAATTTCTTTTGAATTGATGGAATTGGATCCTCTAGTGCTAGAGCAAAATATTCTTATATTATCTTCCCTTAGTCAGTCTGTGACCATAATTACCTGTTTTTTTCCTGAGTGGGCCTCTCAGAGGAGGTAAAAACAGATTGCAGTGGGTCATTCTGGGGCTCTGAGGCATCGCATAGCTCTTGTGCTGAAGTCCCTTGTCAGCTGCTCGTGTGATAGAGCGTGGGTTGGAAATTTGCTTTTGCTGATGCAGGAAGAAAGCACTTAACTTGGAGGAATGGAATGCTGTGAGAATGACCCACACCCAGGTATTTAATTCCTTAATTTTTCCTATGTTTTTAATCAACATAGGACTTTGGTAAATCTAAGAAATCCTGCTGGCCATACTTGATAACAACAAGTGCTGCAAATTCTTGTGCATGCCATACAGCCAGTATCAGCAGGTCGTCAGTCTCCTGGGAGCTGCAATCAACTGGCATATATTAGAGCAGCTTTGGGCATGTTCTACTTTAAGCTGAACCCAGCACAGACAAGCCAGTAGATCAAAGACGCTACAGTCAGCTTCACAATACCTTTTTTCCTTATGCTGCAGTTAACAACATCAGATCAAGAAATCCCCTGAGCTGCAAGTAGTTGGAAGCTGGAAAAGCACTCAGGGGAAAGATCACATGAGAGTTGCTTGTTCCTGCTCTTTCTTAGGTGTCTGTTTATGACCACTGTTGTTGTTGGTCTCCTCTGAGACACAAGTGCAAATGCATTCCTAAAAAAATTTAAAAGAATGCCTAAGATGGTAAGGAGGCAGAGCAAAAGGAAGTGAGGTGGTAGGGCTATTGGTGTGGTGGTACCTGTAGAGCTGGGATGAAAGTGGCAGAGGTTGTCATCTCAGATGAGAAGGCAGGATCAGATCTTGCAGGTAGCAGTCCTGCCCCATGGACAAGCTGGAGGTGGGTAGGCTGACCCTTCCTACTCTGCTGGTGGCCATTATTTTCTTCTTTTCCTATTTTTCCTAATCAGGGAAAAGGTCCTTTTGTCCTCTCCCATCAGTGCAGCTAATACAGGTAGCTTGCTGAAATGAAATGTGATGAAAGGGTCTACGCAGTTGCAGGGCAGGGACTGTGCCTTGCCAAAGGACAGCCATGTCCCTGTCAGGATGCCGTTATCCCAGGTAATACAGGTGAGATAGATGGAGCCAGTACAGTTGTTCTTGCGTTAGGTACTGAACAGAACTTAGTAAGGAAAAAAAAAAACCACCCCAAAAAAAAACCCCAACCAAGAAATAAGCATTATTCTGTAGTACTAGAAGTATTCTATAGAAATAGTGGTATTTTCTAAGAAGCAATTTCTTTCCTCATTTAGAAAATAAAAGAAACATTTTTTTTTTTTCTGAGAGCAGTTTAAATCTGGTGAAACCAAAACTCTTTTCTGAAAGGTTCCTCACAGTGATCAATGACTGGTTCCAAAAAATGGCTACCCTAAGTTCCTAAAACCCATGTACCACATCCTGTGTAGCAAGACTGTCCATCTTTAGACTTACTGAAAACAGCTTCTATGCAGCACAGTTTGGAGCTGCAGCAAAGGTATTAAGGTGCTGAGAGGTGCTGGTTTTCCACTTTTCAGCAGGTTTCCAAAAAGTTCGATAGCATCAAGGCAACAGGATCTCTTATTAGGAAACTGGGGTGAAAGCGTCTTGAGCAGACATCCGGGGATGCCCTGGGTGGACGGCACAGCATGAGGACAGTCCGTGGGTCTTTTCCTGAGGTATAAACTGCCCTGGGAAGAAAGGGAGTGAGCTGTTTGCCCAATCTGTCCCATGCCTCCTGGGAACCCAGCACACACAGGGTAGTGCAAGGACATTCCATTATAAAACGTATAGCGTAAGATATTGGCTTGGTGCCTGAAACCCAGCCTACTCAAGAGAGATGCTAAGATTCTGTGCCATGGCAAAGAAGAAATTGTTTTTTCAAGCTTTTTTCATCCTTTTATATCTTACTTGTATTTCTCCATTTAAATAAAGGGGAATTAAAATAAAACTCTAGAATGTACAAACAAAAATACTGCTTTATTTTTTGAAGAGGGGTTGTGGGAATGCTGACTCAGATATTAGAACCAGTGCTTCCCTGACTTCCCTCACTTTAAGACCAGAATTTAAGTAGCTAAGTGAGATATACTGAAATAAAGGGACACAAATGAGTTTGCTAGCCAGTGGGTAGGAGGTGCACCTGGGATAAGAAAGGTGGTTCAATGGAAGCAATTAAGATAATTAACTCTTTCAGTCTATTGAATCTTGAAGGCCAGAAATATAAAGTAATAGCAATCAAATTTTATTAAACATGCCAAGTGTCTTAACAGATACAAGCTCCAATAACAAGAAATAAATTTTACTTGTGATTAAATCTGAGTCAAAACAGTCAAAACAGATGCAAAAGGAGCCAGGAAACTCAGCAGAAAAAATCTTCAGGATATCTACTAATGTCAAGATCTAATGGAGCTTACTAAATAAGTAAGTTGACTAAAAAATGATAAAAGCTGGTCTCTGAAGTAAATAATCAGATTGTATGCTCTTTGGGAAATGTCATTGTATATCTATATAACACCATTTCAAAGCATGTAGTTATAATGTTGCCAGGGTGCCATCAGCCTTAAAGTAGAAAACAGTAGTTATTGAAGAACTTCCTGAAAACCAACTTTTAAGCCTGCAAAGTTGATAAGAGATAGGTTTAATCATAGATCAAGTTAAGAAGGAAGAAAGTAACAAAGCAGAATTCCAATGCAGACAGTATGCTGTTTCAACATTTAAAAACAGTTGCAAACAATAGTGGCAGACAATATTTCAGCTTTATATTTTATTCAAAAGTTGTCAGCACATAAATTAGGAGCCCTATAGCCCTATTCTGCCATGACAGGATATTAGATCGCTAATACAGGAAAAGAAAGGACTAGTACTATTTTCTGCTTATTTAACAGGAATGAATAAATGGCCATCAGTAACTTTCAGCTAACTAACTGAAAGTTCAGTAACTGGATTTTATTAGGTGTTGTCTTTGTGTAGGTATGCAGCCAGCTAACATGGGAGTTGATCCAGGTTTTTTTGTGGCTTTGAACTAAAGTGGAAAAGAGAAAGCTATGCGCTTATCAAGACAGTAGTGAAAGCAGAAATGAACCCACACTCTTTAGAGCCTGATTTCCATTGTTTGGTTTGTGCTTTTTTTTTTAAAAAAAAAAAAGCATAATTTCTCCCTGAGAAGTCTGCCTCACTGTGAACTCTTTTGCACAGTGTCATTACTTGGATGATGATGAAAAAACTGAAACAGGAAAATGTGTAATATTCTTCTCTTCCAACTTTGGTTGAAACTTTGGTTCAAATTTGGCCCTCGGTTCTGACCTAATATTGCTGGAGTATTGGACAGATTTAAAACACTGGGCTTTCGGGAGTCAATTTTCCAGTGGCGTATTGGAGTAAGCTGTCAGCTCTGTGTGAGCTGATGTGGCGGTGTCCAGGCTCACCGTCTCTTTCCACCATCCCTCCCCAGCACAATCCAAACCTCCAGCAGAAAGCAAATTGGCTTGGGACTGCCTGCTGCTGCTTTTATGCAAAACACTTGCAGACCATAAACCTCATAACAAGAATAGACAAAACTGACTTGTACAGTGAGGAAAAAGCCCTGGAGGTCTAACTGCCTGCTGGTGACACTTGCCCTAACTGGAAACTGTGTTTCTATTGATTAACCACAGAGGAGTAAGGAGGCAGAGCGCAAATACATCCTGAGGGCATTGATTATAGAAATCAGTGCTGTCACGTATTTATGCCAGATTTTGTTTCTTGGCACGCTTCTTATTTTATGGCTCTGCAGTTACACAAAAGCCTGGTGAGACATTGCTTCTTCAAACACCCACTGCTGAACACGAATTTTGCCTGAGTTCATGTGGTTTCATGGGTTTTAGCAGCAGTGAGTTCAGTCAAGCTTAGCTCCTTGCTTTTCCAGTTTGTAGGGAATTTATCCCAAACCATTTCTTCCATGCCAAGAAATACATTAACCTTAGTCAGCAAGTAAGATGCTGTCAGAGACGACAGGTTGCCTCGTTCCTTAGTCTTTGCTATGAAACAAGCAGCATGAAAACACATTTAGGCTGATACATTTTTCAGGCCTTTTACAATATGTACGCAGCTGCTTCAGTTGACAGAACTATCCAAGTATTATAAAGCATCTAAACATCGCATCTTTATCTCTGTCCCGGGCTAGCAGGCAAAAATATTTTTATTCCCCACCAGAGAACTCGAGCAGGTGCTATTTGTCTACAGTTATGTCTTCTACATTCTTTCTTACTTTCTGAATTTGCTTTAGGCAATTCATAACTTCGACATAAATGGTCAACTCATAGCATTGGTCATTACTCGTGTGAGTAATGCAGATGACCTGGTTTCACACAATATTTTGTTTCCTTTTACACAGAAGCTAAAAGGGCTCATGGATTTCATACCTATAAACATAATTCTTCATCAGGGAAGTTCAGGCAAGAGACAAGGTTTAGTAATGATTTTGGTAGAAACTGCACCACAGCCGATGCTTTGCATTTCTTGAGAAGATTCCCTTGATATCCAGATGAACAGAACCAGACAGACAATGTACAATAGCACCATCTGGTGACTCCCAACAATCTTACTGTTGCCCCCAATTCCCAAAGACAAGGTCCATTACAAAGGGAAAGAAAAATAAGAATATACATATTTGTAAAAAGGAGCAGGATTCAGTGAGGAGCTATTTTCAGTTAAAGAGCCAGTCACCTCCACATGTGTGCAATTATCGTATTACATGAAGCGGTAACAGCAAAGGAGACGGTTTGTAAAGGATTTGGGGAGTCTATCTTTAGTTAAAGAGTGTGTGATTTTCTATCCCTATTCTAGCATATTCCAACATTTAACAAAATATTCAAAAATCAACCCAAGCACTAAAAAAACATACTTGGCTAGTATTTAATAACCAAGCATTCTACACCTATGCAATTCAAATTAATTGGATGACATTTATGCTTTCATTCTGACTTGTTTGGACTGAAGATTGTTTCCTGTAGATGAATTTACAGCCTTTAGGTGGAAGGGACAGAACTGGAACGCTGATTGGAGTCTCTGGGAGACAATGACACCATCATAAATAGCTTTGATAATTACAGAACTATTTCCTTCTGAGTATCACCAGGAAAGATATCCTCAATGGGTTTAATAGATTCTCCAAACTCTTTAGTTTCATTTATTTCCTTGCTGACTTAGCCCAATCTACAAACTGAATTTCATAAACATCCAAAACCCAGTTTTCTGCTATGAATGTGATTAGAGACAACATCTAGGCAGTAAGCTGGTGCTTGGGTAACAGTCTATCTTCTGAAACAGGAAAGACTGAGAGGGTTTCTGGAGAGCACAGGAGAAGCATGAAAAAGTCAAGGAGCTTCTTTGCATAGTTATGTGGTTGGTTATCACTTAATAAAGAGTTGCATAAGAAATATTAAAGAAAAAGGTTCAACTTGCTGTGACTGCAGCTGTGTTTATGTTTTTCTAACAAAAATCTAGAATAATTGAGCACAATAAAAATTTCTGCAGAGCTAAAGCCAAAGGAGAAGGCTTGGGAATTTGGAACTGATGAGAAGTCACTGGAGAGTGAAGCCAGTAATTACAGGGTCATTGTAGTCTCATGGGTCTGAATGATACCCTTAATGCATTTTTCTACTGCACATGGATCCCAAAAGATTTCCATTTCTCCATTCAAGTCAGCTTGGATGTGAGTTTGGTGCTGTGCTGTGAATTCTTCACTGACAGCACTGCATGATTTTATGTTGGCTAGATACAGTCTCTTCAGGTCCTCTTTTCTGTATTCAGTCTTGTTGAAGGATGCATGTGAAGGGACAATCTTACTGCAGAAGATTTTCCATTTAGGTATGTCTCAAAACAGTAAAGAAACCATTTTGAGCTGTCTTCTGTGGTTAAGAATAAATTATTGTCGTTTTGATTTATTATATATGTACCTAGTATTGCAATGACCTACAGCCTGCAGGAGCTGAGACTTTTACTATAGCATAATATGCACCACTTTTATTTATTCATGAAGGGTGAACAATCTGCTTTTCTGCTATATGTATATGTATATTTTTTTAGTAAGGATATAAATTGGAAATGTCCAGAGCATGGAATAGGAAACTATTGACTGAATGCCAAATATCTTTCCAAATCAAAATAATAAAGAATAATCCTTGTTGTGCTTGTCAGCTGTAGCCAAGTTAATGGTATGATGATAAAAATAAACAAACTGTTTCACAAATTGGCTGTAGCACACTATGGAACTTATAATGCTTCACTTGTTATTGGCTTTTCCTGCTGATTTTTCCATTTCTTGGGCAACAGAGCTTCTTCCATGTTGTTTGCCATCTGAAATACGAATTCTAGAGACTGACTGTGGCTTAGTGTGCTCTGTGCAACTGATAGATATGTATGTGTGTGAAAGAAGTTTTGCACATCATTACATCCTCTGAGGGTTTGAGCCATTCAGATCTTTTGGGCTGTGCCAGTTTGCTCTTTTGCAGAGAAAGGCAGACAGAAAATGCTTGTGCAGATGGAGAAGATTTCTTCAAGGAGTCAGAACTTTGGTTTTGTTTCGTAATGTCATCGTCTGGTGAGCTCTTGACTTCTTGCCTGGAATCCATGAAACATCATTTTGAATACAGAGAACCATTTCAGGATGATTTATTGCATCAAAACACTCAGCACAAGCAGAGGAATATATTCCGGTTGCTACTTTCTTCTGGTCCCATGTGTGTTCCTATCCTTCACGTTCCTTTGCTAAATACAGAGGGGAATAAGTATGTAGGTGTAAATATGTGTCATTTATTTCTTAAGCTGAGAGTGAGGTCTGACACAGATGATTTGCAGCATTTCCCACATCTTACTATAGGGAATGCATGCAATGAAAGAATAAGCATTATTTAGTTCTCTGTAACAAACAGTAAGATTTTAGGAGAAAGTATAGCAAGTACTTGTGAATACAAAGCACCAGCCCCTCATATTGCCTACCTCCCCCAAGAAACATTCGCAGTGTCATGTTAACACCCAGAGTGCTGGGATGTTGAAATAGATTCACGGCTAGCAAATTACTGCTCCTCACACGGAGTACAAGATGGGCCTAGCAGTACTGCAGTGGTTATTTCTGCTGCCATTTTTATATTTTTTTCTATTAAAAGTATTTTGAAATCCCCTCCTGAATCAGCTTGCAACTTAGGATATTTAAATATTTAAACAGACATAGGATATCATTCCCAAGAGTTTTGTTCCCTCTGCTTGTGAACCTCATTGTATCTTCTGTCATGTTTACGTAGCATATTGGTGTCCTCAGAAATCCTGACTGTGCTTGTGATTGGAAGGAGATGCATGGGCTGTGCAGTGCCCTCAAATGTGCACAGGCATGACAACACCTTGTTCCAATGATTCATGAAAGCTGTTAACATCTACTGCATCTTGAAGTGACTGCTAATGTAACCCCTTATATTTTTGTAATCACTGAACTCCCGAGCAGTTCTTAATGTTTCAGTATAATTCTTCCCATCAATTCATACCTGCTTTTCACATGTTCTTTCCTTGCATCCCACTTTCTGCACCTAGTAACTAGGCTGGGAGTTAAGGAAATTGCTGTTGCATGGGGAGAGGACTGTTTAGGAACCCAGTCTCTTACAATGAAAAATGGGGCCCTCAATTAATATTTGTTTCAGCTCACTTTAGTTTTGCAGTCTTCAAATTGTAAATACTTTTTTCTAGGTGTTTTTTTAAAGAATAGATTTGTAAATGTTGGGGGGGAAAGTGAAGAAGCAGAGATCAATTTATTCTTGGTATAGTTTTCTTGTCATGTCCTAAACCCTTAAAAATGAGGGTTTCAGTGTGGCCAGAGATAGAAACATATCACACACTGAGTTTTTCAAGCTTATAAGCCATTCACTGAAAGTCAAAAGTTTATTGAAGGGTAGCTGCAATTTAAAGTTGTTTCCTCTAACGTATTATTAAGATTTGACGGACACTGATAGATGTTACTAAAACATCTTTGAAAGGCAAAGGAATAATTCAGCCAACAGTTCCACTGATTTTGCTTTCTGATATATCCCCTCATAAAAATAATATCCCTTTGATGGATTTTTTCCAGAATAGAGTGCTGTATCTGAAAAAGAGAAGTAAAATATTTCTTGCAGTATTTTCTCATTGATGAAAAGCTTGCAAGAAGGAAAAAGTCGCTGCAGTGGGATGCAATGAAATAATTAATACCTAAAACACAAAAGGGCAGAAATAATGGACAGGCTCTGCCTGAAATACCCAGTGCTGTGATGTGGATTACTTTCCTCATACAAACGGGAAAATTTGGGGTTTTTTTTCAAATTTTCAAATAAACAGGAAATCCCTAGCTGTTTTTAAATTGTTTCTTACTCATAAGAAGCTATTAAGTAAAAAAATTTGACCTCTCTCTCTTTCCTTTGTGTAGCATCATTTTCTGACTCTCATTTGTGCTGATGACTTTGGGCAGCTAAAGTTTTATATGAGACTGTTCTGAAACTACTTTTGCATGAGCATTTCCTTTAGCTTCAATCCCTGCTCCCTTTCTCTTGAATTATTTACTAATGCAGTTAATTTATTGGCATGAATCTGTCACCTTTGTCAAGTTTGTCTACCTCTTTTCTACAAGAATCCCCTATGACTAGCTATTCTTTCCTTTTGACTCACATTCCACAAACCTTTGAACCCTTATTTTTTTGTTGTTGCTAGAGCTCTACCAACTCATTCTCTGCTGAGTGTCTTATATTTCAAGGAGCAAAATTGCTCATAAAATGTTAATGGTGTCTATCTTATTTCCCCATAATGCTAAAATAACTGTAATGTTCTGTGGGCTTGTCTACCCCAAGAAAATAGTGCACAGTAAAGCAAGGTTTGAATTTATAGCGCCTCACTTCCAACATAGACATTTTAAGGGCACACTGAGTAGCGGTTGACTTCTTCCACTATGTATGAAATGTGGAGTAAGTCACCATGAACTTAAGTGTGCATGGGCTTTAGAAAGTAGTAACTATGGCAGAGAAAATCCATCAGAGCTCTATACCTCCTGTAGTGGAGAAGTCCTGTATTCTTAAGCAGCTTCCCTGTCTCTAAAAAGGATTTTCTTGCAGCGTGGAAGAGAGTCAGTCATATCCAAGTACTCCATCCATCTCCTGTTGGGAAGACATCAAATAACTCAATGTAAGATGGTTGAAATTTTTCTTTCAAATTAATGTTTCTTTAAATTGGAAGCTTGGTTTACAGAGAACTACTGTGTATATTAATTAATTCATGCTTCTGCTTCCTTTGAAAAAGCTTTTCTTGGGAGGGCGGTAAAGGAAAAGACATGCAGGAATATTTTCGTTGGTTTTTGTTGTTACCCAAAACACCAAGGTTTGTAGCTGCAACTCAAAATTTCCCATGAGAATTGTGACAAAATTTAAATATTTTTCATTTTCAGCTGTATTTTTAATTAAAAGGTCACATTTTCCAAGCAGCTCAAGCTTTACCATCTCTCTGCCTCAGTTGTCTGTCTGTCATTTGGGATTATAGTTCTTTTCTGTCTTTTTGTTTCTCCTGTCTGTTTAGATTATGAAATGCCTCTTACTGTGTGTTGATACAGTGCCTAGCAGAACGGGATCCTGAACTTGGCTGGTATATAAAGTTGCTACTATAATGCAAATCAATATTAATAAATGAACATCAACCTACTTTTCTTTCCACATTTTACATTTCATGTTTCAGTCAATATGCTCTTGAAATTATTGCTGGACTTTCTCTACTCTTATAAATAACACAGTATTTTACTATATCATCTGCAATCATCTTACAAGCCCCTACCATGATCAATGTCTCCTAAGAGTATACTCTTATAATTATTTTCTGTCCCCTGCTGCATTACCTTATACTTCCCTACTGAAAAGTGTATCACACATTTGCTTGCACATAAGCCTAATTAATTTTGTCAAATTATTTTTAATTTGTTGGCTTTGTTCCATCACATTTGTTGTCCTTCTGCCCTGATACCCATAAATTTATTCTTTTTTCAAAATACACCTGCTGCCAAGTTTACATGTGTAATATAAAAAGTAGTCTCTAAATCATCCTTGATGGGATCAATCCTATTGCCTCACTCCCTGTTTTGAAACGTTGCCTGATTTATTTCTTGTCACTCAGCAGCCTTTTTTAGAGCCAAATGAATAGAGTTTTCCCCACTTACCAGGTACACTGACTTTGTAGATTAACCTTTTGTGTGGTATGGCTTTTAAATTTGCATAATTTATACCATCTACTTCACTTCTATCTGCCAAATCACTAACGTACTCAGCAATGTCACACACATCCCTCACGGGAGCGCAGGAGGAGAATTCCCATGCACACTGAGTTCAGCTGCACATTCCCGTGATAGTCCTGTGGGGCAGCCCTTAATTTCACCTGGAGATAGCAAACAGTGACATCATTGCACCTTGTTACTACAGAAAGCAAGAAAAATCCGGAATAGAGATACCAAATATTTAGGGAAGGATTTGCTTTTCTTTTTTTTGGAGAGGAACAAAAATGGAGGATTAATGGTGCTGTGATGGATTAAATGAAAGAAAGCAAGACATGGCACAAACTGTGCTCCAAAGCTAAGCAGACTTTCAAATGGAGTATTTTGAAGATAATTTGAGAGGAATGTCATCATTGCACTAGCTGCACATTTGTCAAGATGCCACAGCAGGTTGACCTTCCCATGCTTGCCTAAGAGATCTGAACCAGAAGGGCTCATCAGATATCTCGGGTAGCTCTTGAGATTGACAGGCTTTTTTTGCATACATATAATTAAGCTAGAGCATCATTATTGTTTGGTGCTATCAGGTCCAGCCACCTGAGTTTCTTCCAGCAGAAACACAGAGTTTTCACAGGGGGAAACTGGAACAAAGATAGGTGGTAATCTTTCTAAAAGAGAGAATCAATTAATAAATTCTCCTGGATCTGCTCCAGGTGTAGCTTTGTGGTAGTGTATTTGGAAGCACTGCCATCTACGAGCAGTCAGGACTCCCCAGACAGCACAAGATCGTTCAGCATGTGAATTATAGACTTCAGCCTTGAGAGTATAAATGATGGTGAGGAACAAGAGGGCAGATACAGAGTGGTAATCATTCCAACTTCAAAGTTAACTCAGTACTATATTGCTTCATTACAGTGCAGCAGATCAGCAAAGGGATCTGATTAATCCTTTATGTAACTTCCTTGACATGCCCTGGTTGTTAAAATATGCTCTTTCCCGAGCACCTTCATACTGTTTCAACAATAAACATTTGAACAGCTACCACAGCACACGGACATCAGGAAACCTGAGCGATCTATATTATAAGCTCCTCCTTAGAAAGTGATGAGTCAAGATGACTAAATGTCCTGACACACTAGGAAAATGCACTTACCTAATCAGTTTATCGCCCTTTATTAATAAACTGATATGGGTTTAGACCATAACACATAAGACAACATTTGATCTGAATTTACTAATTGATAACTTTTTAATGGCAATCCTTAAAACATAACTAGCTAGGTGTAGTTGGTCCTGCCTGGAACAACAGGGGAGGCAGGATAGGTGCTATTCTATTGTATCTAACAGCAGTCTGATAATCTCAAAAAGCTAATACAAGGTAAACACCTGCACAGAAGTTTGCAAAATCAGAGCAAAGTCTGCATGTGCAGTAAATACAAACCAAAAATGACATAAATATTCAGGTGGATTAGTAGATAAGGGGACAGGCTCACCAATTGCTCCTGTAGAAGAACTGATATGTGTATAGATATAGATACATATAAGAATGCATTAATTGTATAATTTAGTTCCTATAAATCTGGAAGGGTCATCAAGTACAAGGCATAATTGTAGTCTACTGACCTGTAGCCTCTGCAGATAGTCACAAAAGCACAAAGCAGATTATTTCTCAGAAATGTTCTCTGGGGTTGTAAAATGTATTTTGCTTAATACAGCAATGGTGGAGTCTGGGGTCATGGGGAGAGTGAATAACAGGCTTTGTAATGAACCTTAAAAAGAGAAGCATTCTCAGAGCTTTGTCTTTATATGTCCTGACACGCAGAACAGTTTTTTCCCTCTATGCATTTAAACCCTAGCAGTCGAACTGAAGCATGTAGACATGCACCCATGTGCACACACACCTACACAAAAACCAGCTCACACTAAAAATCCCTTCAAACACTGGTTCTCCCTCTTAATGAACTCTCCCCTTTGTGAAAAGTCTCACTTCAGGATAATCTCATTATGGGGTATCTCCTTGACAGGTTAATCTTCTCAGTTACCTCCTGAAGATTTTGTCATCTTTTAATCTGGAATACGATCGGATAACATCTTCAGATCAATATCTTCTTTGTAGTCATGTTCCAAAGGCTATGAGAGCTGTTCTCCCATGCAGTTCAAATGCCTCATTAAAGAGTTCTCAAACTGTAAAACCCTTCCAGAGATATCATGCCTTCATTTGCTATACATTTGGTATAATGGTCCTTAATTCACTGAAGTGTTTTAATGTCTGTCACAGTGACTGTTCCTTAAAGCCAATATATTTCCTTAAAATAAACTTAACAGCTCCTACACATTTTCAACAAGTAGTATATTAATTTGAACAATCTTTAAGCGATTTATAACCAAACATTTCTTGTGATGCACTATCATATTTACTGCACATTTCAACATATGGTGTCTTCTCATTTGTTAGCTTTGTCTCTTGTGACAGTATTTTAAAATGATCCATTGAACTCTGATTTTCTCTTTTTGAATTCACTTCCTAACATAATTACTTTCCAACATTTTATTGATATTTATTTATTTATTTATTTATTTATTTATTTATTTATTTTTGTGGTAGGGTGATTCACATATATTAAGATCTTTGAAATTAAGAAAAAAAATGTAAGGTTACTTGTTGAACATTCTTCGCTTTGCACATACTGTTAATCATTAACAAGATCTGATGCATTCACAGAAATATGAGCTTGTTTCTTTTCTAAACAGCACTGATAAAGGGATTATACAGGCCAAGAGCTTCATAACACTTACCATTGCCAAATCCTACCTTTTGTATTGAATTCTGCTCTCCAAAAAGCACTGAATAAGCAAACTAGACATTTTCTTCTCAGGGGAAATATCCTGGTGACAAAAAGAAAGAATGGATAATATTAGGAAGACATATGGAAAAAGCTAGCCAAAGAAATATGAAGAAATAAGACTAACACCAAATGAGCGTTTCACTCACAAAGGAGAAAGAAAAAAATAATGATTTGCCATTTTGCTCTTTGTAAGCTTCAGTGATTAAGAGTGTGAAAATATATCTGGTCTCAATTTACACAGCAAGGTGTTTATTAGTTTGTCAGATCTCACATAGACAGAAGTTGATTTGCTCATAGGGTGTGCTGTAATTATATCACTGAATAGTTGTTTTAAGGGATCCAGTTTTAATTTCTTCCTCTTTGATATAGTCATTTAATTACAACACAGCACAATTGATTAATTGCAATAACAATATTTTCTTTCTGAGAATTCACCTACAAAGTACAGCAGGGTATTAGAGAGTGCAAGGGAGAGAGCTGTGGGATTTAGTTTATGAGGCCAACAGAATATGTACATTATATATACCTGTTTCTTTAGGTAGAATTACGGCACGGGCTGGTGAGATGATTCTGTGTTCCGTTCCCCACTTCCATCTCTATTTAATACGGGATGGGGTAGGGAGCAGTCTCTAATGTCTCTGTATGCCCACTTGTCAAAGCTCTCTTGATGGCCCTGATCCACAACTCGCTGAATTGAAAGATTTCTCTTGACTTCAGAAGCTTTTGGGCTTGGCTGGTTATGAGCTCATCTTTCTTTCTGATCTGCAAGGTGCCTCAAACCTTTGAGGGCAGTAGAGATAGTCATAATAATTGAATCAGCATGGACTCCTCACCTCTGCTTGCTGCTTGGGTTACATCGGCTCTGCCCAGAAGAGCTGGTGGAAATCGGGACTTGTAAGATGATGCCCAAATTGCCTTGCTGCCTTTGTCTCAGTAATGTTTCCAATAAACACAAAGGTTAGAGACAGGCTAATAGCCAGTGAGACAATCAGTGTCAACAGAAAGCTTCTTCAGTGAGGGTCTAAATTGCAGTTAACTAAGCACTAGAGAGACAAGAGGACACAGGCATTGCAATGCTAACACAAAACCTGGCTTTTAGGTGCGCTCAGGAATCCACACAGCCTTGTATTAGGTCAGAGGCTGCCAGTAATAAGAGCAGGTTAGCCTGTGTGCAGCTCTGTACTAAAGCAACAACATCACCTACCATTCTGGAGGTGGTGGTGGAGTCCTGAACTGCACTTCCAAGCCCTCAAGAGCCCATGCCATAAGCCCAGCCACACAAGACTTTTTTTTAAGGAGGGGGACTGCAGAGTCAGAGTAACTCCAAGTCACACTCAAGGGGTAATATTGAGGAGGAGATACCGCTGTCTTTGTCCTTTCCTAGTATGCATCTGTGCTAGTGCACCTGAGAGAGGTAGGAGGATGAGGAGCTGCAGTCTTGAACCCAAACACCTGAATTTTGCCAGTCTCTTTTAGGTATCAATATCCTTTTGAGGATCTTGGCCTTTAAGCCTTAGTTTCTCAAGCAATTTACGGTGATGATCAGTAAAACACTATAGGAATGTTCTTTAACTCACCATGAAGGGTTGAGGTTTAAATTTAATGAAATTTAATTACAGGATTAACATTGTACAGATACTGATTTCAATTCAAAACACCAGAGTCACAGGGAGCACCTCGAGAATTAACTCTGTCCTAACTTACTCTGCTTTATGTGGTGGATTTTTTCTGTAGACAAGAGGGAAATATTCCAGTACTAAATTCACAGTTAAGATGTTGCTTTGATGATTCCCCAAACAGTGTACTCAGCAGAGTTCAAACAGCTTGACATTCAAAATTAATACTATAAATATGACCCTAAAAATGTCTAGAGTTCTAAAGTAGTGGGCCATTAACTTTTACAGGGTCGACCTATTCACTCTTACATCAGTTTAATTAGTATACAATGTAAGACATAAGAGTAAATATCAATGGACAAGGACAATAATCATTGTTGGTTTCAAAACAGATAAACTTTCTGATGAGCTGCAAAACATTAAAAAAACCACCTACACATTACCCACACATACCCATGGCAACAAATATACATCAACATAAAGCAGAAAAAAGCTGCAACCTATCAAAGTTTTAATATTCATCGTCTGATGCCAGCGTGATTGCATTTGCATGCCTTTGCTGCCTTTCCCCCACCCCACCCCCACCCCTCTCCCCCAAGGACAAAATGAGGGGAAAAAAGCATAGAAATGTAAAAGAAAGTGCTCTGAAGTTTCCAAACAGTTTTGATCATATGTCCAAAATGAATCAACACTTAGTGAAAGTGTGTGTTATAGGACATTGCCTATGCCCTCTGAAAATAAATCAAGATGGACATTAATCAATATGTGAATGTGCACAGAAAAGCAACTGGTGGCAATACAGCCCTGCCTGTTAGCTTCTTGGACAAGTGATCTGCCACTAAACAGATGAAAAGTGTCATAAGTTCAATGCAATTAAGAATCATTTTCACTCTCTTGAAAGAGGAAGGTCTTTGCGAATCGGATATCTATTATTTTTCAGTGGTAAAGCAAAACATCTGATAAATGATTACTCTAAATTGCTATAAAACGTAGCATACATTCCTTTCCATACATGTGTATTGACATTCTTTCCTGGCATGGGCTCAAATCCACTTCTTGAATGCAGTAAGTTTTGTATTTCCTTCTGCTTTTTCCATTCTATTTACCTGGCATTTCATCAAGACTCTGGACCTTCTTTTCAAATTGTTTTTACAGCAGCAGAAAGGGGCTCAAAATTGCAAGGAGCCCAACCCTCCTTGCAAAGCACCAAATGATTTCTGCTCAGTGAGATGAGAACATTCAATATCCTGCAGAACCTCTCTGTGTGAATGGGTCTCAGGGCAACATCCAAAGGGTTATGAGCTTCTGTTGTTGTGTGGTTTTTCTTTTGCAACAGGTTGTGAAATGGGTCCTGACATTGTTTCAGCTATGACAGTGTAGTTTGAATTGGAACCACTGGCCTATGAGATTCTTCATTAACGTCAGTTCAACAACATCCTCTCCTGCTCTCCTCTGCACAATTTTATGAACTCAACCACCCTATCTCAGAGACGGCACAATGTGCAGATATAGGCAGTAAAAGTGATTAGCAGTCTGGAGAGGCTTCCATGTAGAGGGAGAGAGAAAAAGAATAGACCATTTAACGTGGAGGCAAGAGAAACCCCATGGAAGGGACAGAGGGAGACAAGTAAATTCAGTGGGATAGGAAAAAATGCATCTCTTAATGATATTTACCCTCTCACTTAATGAAGTCACGATCAATTCATCTGAAAGGCAACAAATTAAAAGCGATAAAAAATAAAAGAAAACACAGCAAGATCCATAGTGGCACTAACCAAAATGAAATATCATCGAGGACAAAAACTAAATTTAATCCAAAACCAGATTAGATATGCAAATCATGTGAAAGTGGATAGTTACACTACAGAGAAACACAATTGATTTTATTCATATCAAGTAAAAATGACTGTGATATAGGTCATAAGTCAACTGCCACTAATAAGATTTAGAAGAATTTTCCCTAGGATCATTTTCCTGTGGACTAGGCAGACTAAAGAGCCAATAACTCCTGTGTTCTTCCAGCAATTACAGCTCTTCTTTTCACTGTAGATATATAGTTATGTTGGAGGGTGGAACAAAGTTTGCATATGTACTCAATACACAAGACAATGTCTGGAAACAAATAGGTCTGTGCACTGTAGAACCAGTGCAACTGTCTTAAATCAGAGCTGCTGTGTGAATTCTCTTTTAATACCATTTTTCTCATCAAGTACAAAGGGATTTTTTCCTTCTGTTTCTCTGAAATCTAAACATTCCAGGAAAAATATTCCTGGGCACTAGTCACACACAGTAACCCTTATCTCAATGGGAATATTAATAGCGTCTCTCTAGTCTCCCTGTTTATTGCAGGACCATAACACCTATCAGATTAGCCGATGGGTACAAAATGGATATAAAAGAGACCAATAGATCAAAATGCACATAGACTGTAATTGCATAAGCATTACAGCAAGAAACAAGGACAGAAACATTAATATGGGAAGCGTACTCCAGCCCAGCTGCTTACCTCCCCCCACCGCAAAAAAAAAAAAAAAAAAAAAAGCATTCAGGAACAGCAGATTGCAAAGAGCAATCATGCCAGCCACAGGTTGGCAATCACATCTTCTCCAAACAGCAATCATGGCTCCTACTGATGGACAACAACATGTGAGAAACTGTCATTTTGATATTTAAAATCTGTGGTGTGTAAAACACTGACTGTCAGTCTCAGCTGGTGGGATCTGAGTTACTGGAGAAGGAACTGCAGAAATTACTGGATCTGAAATAGATCCTGCAAGTCGAAATGTTTATTTTTTGCAACTCTTCAACATTATTTGTCTATGCTGCAGACTGTACTGTTCTTTTATTTACCTGACACTGTACTTCAGTGAACAACATTTGGTCTTAGGACTTCAAAATTGTATTTTTTCTCCCAAGCTCTATTTTACCAGGTAATTCTTAATTGTGTAGGGACAAAAAAGTGTATTCTTCCCTTCAGCTCTAAGACCTGAAAGCAAAGTTGTCTAAGGCCACTTATCGGGAAAGACTATGTTAGCACCATCTTTCCTGTCCTCTTCCTATATATAGTACTGCTATAAAGGTGGTAATGTGATCGGTGATGCTGAAGAGGGATTAAGGGCTTGACCGAGTCAAACTTTACACTTTCCCAGCTGGCAGTGAGAAATTACTTCCTGTGTTCCCAGTGCCAAAGAATGACTTAACTGGAGGAATTGGATTTTTTTCTTAAGATAGACAAAAGGAAAAAACCCTGATGTTTTTATGAGAAGAACAGAACAGCAAAAAATTGTAATGGATTGTCCAGCACAAAACGTCCATGGGATGAATGAGGCCCTTAAAACATCATGGCTTGGGCTGAAATATTGCCAGGCTTTTGAGTAGTTTCAGGACTTTGCTTTCAATTTGAACTTTAAATCAATTGTCCCATTCATTTCAAAATCAAATTTCAAGCAGGGAGGATAATGTAACCTTTTGACTTCTGACATATTTATAAAGGGGGGGAGGGAATTATATGACTTTTTTTTTAATGCACGACTTTTAAATTAATAGACATCTTCAGAGACCAAAAACTGCCCACCCAATGACACATTTTGTAGGGTTTCCTTCTGAAAAACACTGGGGTGCACTGTTAGTGCTGAGAAGCAAGTTTCTTTCCTGTCCAGAAACCAGTAATCTTTGTATGTTCTACTGTACATGACTCCAAGAAAGTAAGCTGGTGTTTATACAGAGAATAAGTAAGAAAGTCTGAAAAATCATTATGAAACAATATTAAAATACGGGTGGGAGCAACATCTAAAGATACAGCACATTGTTGCAACAGACCAAATTCTGTTTTCTTCATCTGAGATGTCTGAGAACTGACCTGGTATGTCTAATAATGGAGGAGCTAGTCATCACCTGAATTGATAAAGACTTGATTCAGCAACTTACAGATTTAGAATGGGCTAATGGAAGGATCATGAAATGAGGAAAAGGTGTTCCTCATTAAGTGACACCTACTTATTCTAGTTGGAGTTTCTCCATTAATCTCCACAAGCTTTGGAACAGGAGCTAAGTGTGCTTCTGCTTAGTCCTCCCTACAGCAGGTATAAAGCCATCTATCTCAAAGGGTATCATTTTTCATATTTCATTGCAAAGATTTTAGTAATTTTTGAAGCCAAAATATTTTTTGGATAACCCAAATCTAGGAGAACTCAGACAACCTACACCTTTTCTCTGATTTTAATGTTGGGTAATGAAGATGCGACACTGCTTATGGTATCCTCAGCATTGCTTTAAGTCATGTTGCATAAGCACAACAGCCATGGTCTAGGATATGTGGCTACACACCTTCCTCCTTCGGTGTGCCACGTGAAACGAGCTGTAGGCAATGCAAAGCAAAACCAGCCTTTGCGTTCTCTGCCAGGGCAAGCACATCTGAGAGATGTGCCAGTCATGCTGTGGAGCCACAGCTGAAACTTCTGCTATAGTGCCAGATACAACAGTTGTTGTTGCTCTTGTTTGTATGTTATTGCTGCTGACACTTAGTGTCCTTTAGCTGCCACAAACTTGAGCTGATCTGGCTCTCCTTTAGAGAAATAAGTAAGTTCTCTAACTATTTTCATGCAAATATAAAAAAAATCGGCTGGGTGGTTTTTCATGGCCATTCTTTGGTGCTTTTGTTTTATTTCTTGGAGATCTACTGACAAAGACCTTTCCTGAGCAGAGCACTGGTTATTAATTCATGAGTTTCAGGCAAATTTTCAGTGTTTCAATGATGAAGAGCATTGCTGCTATTGGAAGGAAAGCTGATCTGGGATAGAGACCCATCTGTTCCTTAATAAAGTTTAGAGGCAATATTCCATTTCTACCTGGAAGGCAAGCCTAGAGACATAAAATAATCATTTTTTATGAGATATTTAGATAACTATCAGAGACTCCTGCTTCTTATAATCAGCGGTATCTGCTACTGCTATTCCTCATGCTTTAGTGGTTTGGACTTGTGACAGAAAATTCATCTTTGGGAGGATACATCTGTGAGTGCCACAGCATATAAGATTGATCAACTTCTGCTATTGCTTTGCTGTGTTCAGTTCTTTTTCTGGATATATATATAGTCAGTGAGGTAGGCGGTCAATTTCTCCCTTTTTTTTGACCACTGATTACTTCCTGCTCTTAAGGCATAAAAAGATGATGATAATTTACAAGGACATTGGACAGTATCCAGACTTTGTACTGGAGAAGATGGTGGAGTGCCTCCATGCATCCAGTTGAGCTCACCTAGAAGAAAAGTGGGCTGCCAAGTCTGCAGAGTTTTCTGCATAGTAAATCTGAATTTTCAGGTTCTAAATAAATATGAAGTTCATTCCACTGAATGACAGGAATGGAAAAGTAATCTCTGCAAGAAAGGGAAAAGATAAAATTCTGTCTCTCTATGGTGCCTTTCACAAGAGGATTTTACTCATGTTAATGAGGCCTCGTAACATAATAGTGATATTGAATTTCTTATGGAGGATGAATTCAGGCTTTCCAGAGATATGTGGCATAAAGTCATAGTGCTGAGGGCAAAAGTAGAGCTTGGGTAACAGTTTGGCAGTCCGGAGTTGTGGTCTTTTAAACTAGCCATTAAATCATCTTGATTTAAGGGAAGAAAAAGAGCAGAGCAGCTTCCTGAGGCTCTGTCACATTGCTGTGCTTGCCAACCTCGCCTCTACAGTGAGGACTGTGCAAAATTAGCCAAAGTGGGGAAGTCGAACCTCACTGCCATTAATCTTCCAAAGGGGCTCAGAAGTTGGGGCTGTACCGGTTTTAAAGTCTGTGCTTTGTGGTACATCAGAAGGGGTCAGCATCATCCGTGACAGTTACCAGAATTAATGCACACAAGAAACAAGTGCTGGGCTGGTTGGGGTGAGGCTGTCTGAGATCTTACTAGCACAAAAGCAATGCCAGAAGGCAAGGAACCAGCACAGGCTGCAGGCGCCAGCACTCCTGAGATGTCCAGTCCTTTGCATTCCTGCAAGCTCACCTGTTTTGTTTTCAGCAACATCTTCATTACAAGAAGGTGTATTAACTGTGTATTTGATTTTTCCCTTTTCCATCACACTGTTATCTGAGGGACACTGCAAAATGTAATTACTTGTGCCAATATGTCTTTTGCCTGAAGATTTCATTCGTGCAGTTTCTTGTCTCCCTTCTCCCCAGCTGACAGAGCAAGGACACCCTCGCTACACTTCACAAACAGTAAGAGCCTAATTACAGATTTTTTCAGACTGGATCTTAGTGAGTTTAAGTAGAAGACAAAATATTTCTACAAATTAATGAGGACAACAGAGCACACATCCTTTGTATGTCAATTAGCAACATATGGTGTAAGGCTTGCAAAACAATCAAATGATCAAACAATAAAGAAATGGAAGAACGTAGCAATTTCTCCCTCTCTTATTAGCTAAATATAGCATGTGATGCTTGTGTTACAGATTTTCCAAGCAGATTGTGGAACACCTGCAAGCACATAGGTATTGTTTTATCAGGGTAATCAGCAGGTAGATTTTCTAGATAAACCATTCTGTCGAATTTCTTTTAAACAGTTAGAAATGTATTAGGATAAAAAAATAAAGACGTCAGATAGTTTGCATTTTTTTTTTCTCCATAAAAATCACTGGGGAGACAGGGGAAGAGATTTCTTAAACCCTTGCCACCTACTTTTTCTGGTGCACTGGCCAAGCATTGGGATTTTCGTATATGCAGGAGCAGCAAAGGGAAATGGGAAAGACCTGGGGTATTCTCACCTGTTGCAGCCCTTCTGGGGCTGCTCCTGCAAGCAAGCTTTCCATCCCAGGTGGCATGCATATCTTTCATATTCTCACTTCTGAACCTGGCTCATGAGCCCAAAAAAGGCAAACTTTTCTGTTAACAGTTCTAAAAATCTGGCCATTTATTTAAATGTGAAATATAAATTAGAACTTGTATTGAAATCTGGCTTTAAAGCCTTGCATAGCTTTGTTATATGAAACCTTTATTAGTCTCACACCATGAGCTATCTGTAGAAAAATCTCCCTATTACTACAGATAGCTGTGCTCTTTGTAGATAATATATGTACATCCTCAGATCCTGATTTTCTAAGGTTATAAATTCAATACTCGGAAGCACAGCAGCAAATCTAGTACTTGAAAACACACTTTACTGTTGATGATGATGAAAAATAGTATTCACTGGTTTCAGCAGCAGAACTGCGGCTTGATCCACTTTGCCTAGATGCCTAAATTGTAAAGTAACTTTATTTGCCTGCAGAAATACCTGTAGAGTGATGCCAAGGGGCTGAACAGAAGGACAGGTGGGGATTACTGGGCCATGGAGATCAGGAGGAAGAGAAGAAAACTGGAGTGTAAAAGAAGGATATGGGTGCAATGGCAATTTTTAGCTGTATTTTTGTGACGGCTCATGGCATGGGCATAAATGATGGGAAGGTATCAACATGTAGTGCACAAAACCATTCCCACAAGAAAAGAATATTTGGGGGATTTGGGTAACAGACAGACCATAATGGGAGTTTTCCATGTAAACTTTCAGAGGTCTTAAAAGTAAAGAAGAAGCTAGGAGGAAGGGGCATCATTGCAATAAATAAAACTAAAGATGGCCAATCCTAGAACTGCATACCTCACGATGCTTCTCTTCTGAAACCATCTCCATGGCCCACTGGTCCCTAATCTGTCCTTCAACTGAATCTCATTTGTCAGCAGCAGGTGAGGAGTTCAAACAGAGGGTATTCCCAGAAGTATACTAGAGGGAGGAAAACTGTAGAACAACTTAGCATCCTAGAAAAGTATCAGATTATAAGAATAATACACTGTTCTTCTTTGGGATCACTCATGAGAAGCTTTGGGCTGAAGATGAGATTACCCAGAGTGGCAAATACTAATAACTTTAGTTATGGCTTCCATAAAATGAACGAGGACATGATCTCCTCTTTTTTCATATTGCACAGACAGACTCTGAGGTGAGGCAGAGCAAGTACAAGAAGAAGAAAAGACCCAGCCACTGAGCTATAATGTGGTACAGATCTGAAGTTACAGAGGAGGCAGGCAATGTGGCAACCAGAGGAATGGCACTGCAAGAGGTGGGAGAGAGGAGGTGGTGGTGCTGTGCAGCCGCTGAGGTGGGCTTCAGGATCAGCCACCACCAGGCAGCTCAGCATGGGCAGGGAAGTTCAGCATCTGTGAACTGAAGAGATGTCAGGATCAACAGCAACACGACCCGTGATGCTGTGCCTCTGTAGCAAGAGTGAGCTGTGTTCCTGGTGCAAGTATATCCATCACAGAATAACTTCTTAGTGGAGAGAGAGCCAGCTAGCTTTGTCAGCTGCTCAAGGTCAAGTCCAGATGGGGAATATAATGCTGTCCATGACTATACTGCAAAAGGAAAAATTACTTTGGTGCCTTATCACAGAGTTCAGCCAATAAGTAATCATAGTGTAAAATAATCATGCCTGGTGTGTGTAGTGAGGAGTGAGTCCAAGTGGGTATTTGTGACCTATCAATTGAAAACTAAACTGAAAACAACTCTTTTATATAGGCCACCAATTAGCTATTTCATTATAATAACTTTCACTCTCCATGTATAGAGCTGAATTTGAACCAGTGATCAAAGGATTTGTAACTCATACCAATAGCATAAAGCAAATATTCTGGATTGTTTTAGCTCACACAAGAGATTAAACATCCTCTTTAGGCACTGCTATTTCTTCTTTCTTTCTTGTAGAATCAGAAATAAAAAAAATAGTTTCCTTTTTGTTGTACCATGAAATCTCCTTTTTATAATGAGTATATGAACCAGTCATTTCGCTCTTAATAGGCCACTTACTGAATTTGATGGAGGAGATAATTAAATGTGACAGATATTCGCATACATCTATCTTAAAACTAGCACTCAAAGATTATAAAAGCCGTAACATTCCCTTAATGAAATATAGCTGAACATGAGAAAAACACATTACAATGTATCTGAAAACAATTGCAAAATTTAGAGATAAACACTGTTAACACTTGATAAGCCTTTACAGTTTTGATATGTACAGAAAACATAAGAGTAGCAAACAGAAACCCCTATTTGAAGTAGATGAAAGCTGGAGATAAATTTGTTTGGCATCCAAACAAGAGAGAATGAGTTTGTAGGTCCAAGAGAATATATGTGTTATAACTACTGAAGCATGAGAGAGGCTTTCTATAACTTGTAAAGAAAATGCCAAAGAAAATTCATTTAAATAAACTCTTTCAAAACCTCGGTGCTGAATTTGAGTTGCCATCAATCAGACCTTGTGTTCCTGGGTGATGTTAAAAGGCTGGGTTGCATGGTGAAATAAGTTGGGAAATCAACTGGATCGATAGCTCCCAGGATTTTCTCCATTCAGTCTCCGTCCTGCTCTATTCACCCAGCTGGGTTCTTGGCACTTCCGCTTAACCTATTTAACTAAAAGATGAGGAGATGTTATGGAAGGTGGAGAACTAATTATAAAAGCATTCAGAAGCCATGAAAATGGGATGATTCTTACAGCTCATGAGATGACAAATACAATCAAGTGTGCTGCCAGAAAACCAGTGGTGTGCAGCTGCGACCCAAAGCCAGTGCAATGGGAAGGGAGCGCCAGGGAAGGGGGATGCTCCCACTTTTCACTTGGCAGAGCACTGGTGCCACATGAATCCAGGTACTTGTTGAGTAGCAGCTCTGGAAAAGTTCAAGCAATCAAACCTTCATGACAGGTGGAAGATACCAGAAAAGAAAATAGTAATTAAAAAAAATATATCTTTGAAAAAAAGTCCAGTAAAATGGATGTGAAGAGGAAGGCTTCCTTACCAGAAGTGAAAATGCTGAGAACCCAAGAACCCCCAGCCACCTAAGTTTGACTTTGTACAGTTCCATCGATGATGCTAAACAAGCCTAATTTAGTCTGTTTGTTGTCTTTATTATGACAAACAGCTAAAACGTTTCAGAGCTTGATGAGTTTTTGTGTCCTTCTTCTGAAAGCAGGAAACACTCCTGAGTCTGAAATGGCTCAGTTTACACATCATTCCCTGGGTAAGGAGGGATGGCAGATTCCTGTGAGATGCAGCAAGTGAAAGTGTGGAAATAACTGAAGCTGAGAAAGGGCAAAGGCAATAGCTGTTTATCAGGGCTGGACACTTTGTGCTGACTTTAAAAGAGCAGTAGCACTACTGAGGATTATTTATATTATATGACTATTTACACTTTTGCAATATTTCCTATTTGTTTGACTTTACTGCCATTCAGAGTTCCCTACTCTGTCCTGAGACCTACTGTGGGGAAGATGGAACAGAGGCAAGGGTGCTTGATCGCCTTGCTACCGGCTCTCAGGCATGGAGAACACGGGCTTCAGGCTATAGTGATCCATGTATGTTGAACAGTGTTTCAGTTGGATAGGGTGACGTGGTGGGCTCATCTGAGACTCCTCTCCAAGGCTGCTGATGGGTTTTCACTCTAAATTTTATGCTCTTTAAAAAATACGTGGTTGCCTTCCTGTGGGGAAAGAACTGATTTAAGTATTGCTAAGACTGCTGTCTTGTCCGTCTGTATTTCATGTTACTGTGGTTTGACTGCTTGAATTCAGAAACCATGCCAGGATCCAAATGACCTGAAGGGGAATAACCTCCTTGTCCTGCTTCGGGACAATTCTCTCTCAGACATCTGCAGAATCACTGCCCACTCCTTAAATTTATTTACAAGGGATCCCTTGTTTACAAAGTATTTAGACTTTAAATTCTCCTCAGGGGAAAAAACAAAACAAAACAAAACAAAACAAAACAAAAAAAACAAAACAAAACAAAACAAAACAAAACAAAACAAAAAAAAAAAAAAAAAACCACATCATTTCAGGGCTCCAAAATCTGTTTCTAGTGCAGATAAACTCTCCTGTTCCTCCTCTGCCTCTAAGGATGTTACTGCTTTTAGGAACTTCTTTTGGGTTAAATGGTTTGATGAGCAGCTTCTGATAGAGAAAAGTATTTATCCCACAGTTTTGCATCAAGACCTGAATACGAGGTTCCAAGGCAACGGCTGAGTTCTGTTACGCAAGTGATTGGTACGTGCCCCCTCAGATGATTACTGCCGTTAGAACCCAAAACCTGGCCTCATAAATAGAAATAGGCATTTTGGAGTAGAGCAATGCCTGGCGGTTGCAGGCCTTGTTCCAGGAGCAGAGTTTGCAGAGCTGAGCGAGATGCCTGAATTCCCTCTGGAGTGAATGGAGAGGATTAAGTGCCTCAGAATGAGATTCAAAGCAGGCAGCAAGTAAAGCAGGGAACACTTAAGCCTGCCTTAGGAAATACTAAAGAGAGGGGTGTATTTGAAATCCTCCATATATCCTGGGTTTAGCATTGACCCACATCCACAAGATAGGAGACGCTGTGAAAATGGGATTCAGAGCCCATAACCCCTTTCCAGAATTAATTTGTCAACTTTGAGTAAAAGATTTCTGCCTGCTGTTGGTGCCAAGGTCAGAAGCCAGATGGAGCGGGAAGTGGATGCAGTAACCACAGCCACCTTTTACAGTAACTTAGTAGCTAAAACACATGCCTGCAAAGCTGAATACCCGTGTCTGAGTTCCTCCTCGGGTTTGAAGAGCAAAACCACAACTTTCCTTTTCCAGGAGGGTACATATTAATCTCAGGACCAACTTTCCCTTTCTCCTTCAGAGTAACAGTGCAGCAGTGATTCGTGGGGCCAGAGATGGAGAAGGCAAACAAGGCAAGAGGTGGCAAATAGAAATGGTCATCGTGATCCCTTCTTCAGTAACCCACAAAGTGAGGAGCCTTAGCTGCTTGTAAGAACATGTAGCTTTATGCTTCACTCACCTCTGTCATGTAAGGAGGGATACAGCAGGTCTAATGGTAAGAGGAAACTGCTTTGATCATGAAGAAAATTTTTTTCAGGCCGCATGAGAGGAGAGAAGCTATGGGGTGAGAGGGAGAAGGTGGTGGAGAGGAGCCAGACATGGCAGCTGCAGGCAGCGTGAATATGCTCTCGTTACCAAGCTCTCATCTTGCACGAGGAAAGCCTCTGGATGAAACCCTTAGAACAGCAGCCTTTAGCTATTAGCTGAAGATTTTATTAATTTCCATGTATGTGCCCTTGCAGAAGGTTGAATTTTTTTATATCTCCTTCAGCCCCAGTGTTCTCCAGCCCTCTCCGTATATTCTGTGTTGGCAGCACTTCCTTAACATGTGTCTTTAGGGAATATAATCCACACACTTTTCCTCCTTGTGTCTGTGTCATTAAAGGGAAAATCCAGCAGGACCCATGGCAGGCATGATTTTTAGCCTCCCACCTCCTCTCATGAGTGCCTGTAGTCAGACAAATCCGTGCCACTTCAAAGCACCCCACTTTCTCCAGCATCCAGAGCACCTTATACCGGCTGCTTTATAGACACTGATATAAATAAGATCCACTGCATTTCCACTCCTTATTTAATCTATTGCTTCTGGGGCTTTGTTTTCAAACAAAACATCAAGGTAGTTTGGCATGAGCTATTTTCAGTAAATCTTAGTTGTATTTTCTGTTTTCCACTCACCAAAATGTTTTTTTCCACTGTGATTAGCTCTGAACCTCACGCAGAGGCAGTACCAGTAACAGGAAAACTTTTTGGTAGGCTGTGACAAATACATATATTTTTTAGGCATAGTAATTCTTTCTTCCTGGTTCTATCCCAAATCACTCTGTCTGTCAACCTTGACTGAACAACCAAAGGTTTACCATCCTGGGTTAAATAAAACCACCTACTGTTGCCTCCGTGATATTTTATTTGCTATTCTCCAGTCACACAGGTCTCATACCAGTTTGAGCAGTTTATTGCCAGACCTGCAGTTTGTTTTGCCAGTTCCCTCAGAAGTCTGGGATAGAAATTATGTAGTCCCCCTCCCATGGATGCATTGAGCTTTTTTCTTTAAAGGAATCTTAAAAATGCAAACAAACAGTCAAGGGGAAAAATAAAGCTTTTTGGTCTTCTTGAGTGAAGGGATTTTTTTCCTTTCAACATACCGATATGAGGAGGTTAATGTGTCACTATAAAAGAAATGTGGCACTCTGCTGTTCTCTCACAGAATACATTACTTAAATTCTCACTATGAATTTACATCTTTTTTTTTCCTGAAATGTAGTTTGACACTTAGTAAGAAATGAATCTTAAATATTTTGAAAGTATAATTTAACATCTCAGCAAAACCCCGAACTGCGAAATGTGTTTTATAGAAACTTTAAGGGCTAGCTGAAGCTGACTTTAAAAAGACTAGAGAATTACATCTTTAGGTGGTGCTTTAAGTGCAGATGAGTCTTCTACAGTTTTTAGATACCTTGTTCATCCAATTGTATCGTTAGGATATATTCTTTACAGATTTCCTTTGGGTGATTTTTATTTTGAATGACTTTTCATTCTTCATTTAAATATCATATATACATGTAAAAAGTTATATGCTACCAAAAATAATTTTTTAACTAAACCATAGCAAAAATCCAGAAAAAATCCCAACACAATATTCTAGAAAGAGAGAGAGAAGTGTCTGATTTATAATTGTTCATCTATATGGTTTATAATTTCTGGAGACACATCTAAACCATGCAGGTTGACTCTATAAGACTTGAGACAGAACCAGTGTTAAACTCATCATCCTTTGCTGATCCCATCCAATTTGCTAGAAATAATCTGCCTTTCTGCTTATATCAATTTTACATCAGTCCAAATTGATGTTCACATCAATCAATTCTGTTTTACATGGTTTTAAGTCAGAAATTAGGGATGATCTGAACATATAGCTGAGAAGCCCAAAACATTCACAGGCGCAGGAAAGTAGCTTTACTCCGTATAGAGCCATTGCTGGATGTCCTCAAGCCATTGCTCATGTGCACAAAAAAAGCCCCCTGCAAAACCATTCATTCGCCTTTTATTTCTTTTTACAGTGAAATAATATCAGCTTGTCCTAAGCGTGAGGGCTTCTGATGGACCTAAATGCAGTGATAAAGTACAGCTCTGGTAAGCACTTTGGGATCCCAGAGAAGTGGGCGCACTGAGGCGCATTGAACTTGGCAGGCTTACCTGAACGGAGCACTCTCCCGCACTTGGTACTTGCTTGATGGTTGGTGCTTGGCATTAAATGTGATCATTATGTTTCCTCCTGAAGGCCTGATCCAATATCCATTAAGTCAGTCGAAATCTTTCTTCCAGTCTCAATGAATGTCGTTTCAGTTCTTGGAGATGTGCCTGTTTTAAACTCTGGTTTTGATAGTGTATTGAGCATGCACTGGAAGGGGTTGTATTTCAGTAACCTTCCCTCTGGACTAATTCATTGTTTTACTTTGCAGTTCATTAACATCCTAATAGTTATCCAAGTCTTGTTTGCAAACAAGAAAAAAAAAAAAAAAAAAAAAAAAAAAGCGCCTGATAAACTTACAAGAATGCTTATTTTGTAAGATTGAAATCGATGTGTACATGTAACTCCTGGTAACGGTGCTGGTTCATACCAACCTGCATTTTTCCTTAAATCCAGTTAGAATATGTTACAGAGATTAATTACATGTTATACAAAGGATCCTATTATTTTTTATTATTTTCAGGATCATCTTGTTATGGGGTATGATGAATAGGATCATCTGACTGGCCTATCCTGTAGCATCATTTTTTTTATATAAGATAACCTCCTTTTGTTTTTCTTTTCCTGTTATAAAAATGAATAAATCTTGAATACCTCCTTTAACTGAAGCTCCACCTATTTTCAGCTTTTTCCCTTTTTTTTTTTTTTTTTGGCATTTCCCTGGATTCTGTCTATTTTTTGCATTTTCTCTTTTTGAAACAAGAGTGACCAAATGAAGCACATAGCCTAAACAAGGTTACTGAGAGTCTTGCACTTCTCTTCCGTAGTCTCACCCCTGAGCTGGTCTGCATGTGCTGACTCAGGAAGTTTTCCTTTCACAGGATAGCTGTGCCTCTATTTATTTCTTCTAGTCAGGCTGAGTCAAGCATATGCTCCCTTCTGCTGGAACCCTCTCCTCTAAAACTGTTTTGGCTGAGGCTTTATTAGGGTTTTAGATCTATGCTGCTCACCCTCTTGTTCAAATCTGCTTTTGGGCTTTGGTCTTTTATGCTTGTCTCCCATCAGTCCTTTTAAAATGAGTAACTGTCAGAGCTATGTGATTTATTTTTATTCTTGCCATCAGTTTCTGCTAACAGAATGACCTATTCCAGAGCATGTTCCTTTGCTTGACATTCTTTTCTTTCCCACCATAATAAATAAATGCTTACAAGAAAGTTTGGAGATTTGACACGAGGAGCAAGAGGGAAATAGGGGATCCAAGAGTCCCCAGATCAGAAGAGGACACACTTCCAAAAGAACTGAATTTCAGCTGCAGCCTGATTTGTGAGGCTTCTATTTTGCAGCTAAAGAAACAAAAGAAAAGCTGGGGGTGGAGGGAAGGAAAGGGGGTGGAGGGAAATGAGAGCAGCATAGAGGACAAGAAAAGCCTTTGTGTTTCGGATAGAGTTTTGAGCTTAATTTAAATGATAATCAAAAGCAGGATGCAATGGGGAAAAGCAGACAATGAGAATACAACTAAACAAAAGACTGACCAGGCTAAATGTGAAGAGACATGAACAAGTTCTTTTAAAAATCAAAGGCAGGGATGGTGTAAGCTTGGAAAAGCCCTTCCTCTGGCCATTCGGGTAGTTCAAAATATTTTTGTTCAAAGTCAGAACAAAACCAATGAGTATATGAGAATTCCTATCAGAAAGGAAATACTGAAGAAATTAACTTGGATAAATCAAACTGTGGTAGCGTGATGGTGCAGCACAATGGGGAGCAGGCAGCTGCCCAGCTGTAGGAAGCAATCTGGGCTGGCCAGGGAGGGATGGACCCCAAAGCCTGACAACCCTGGGTTGAATCAAGGCACCTAAGATCTGGAGGCTTGAAATTCCAGGCTCCTTCAGGGCCTGTGCTACAGGTACCCTTCTGGAGACCAGGCCTCCAGGGTGCGTGGAGAGGGCTTTCTACACATAAGGAACTGCTCCCACATTGCCAAACTGGGCACATCAGCACCTCAGCAGCCAGCCCAAATCTGGCAGAAAAGAAGCAAAACTCCGTGCATTTATATGAAAACTGGTTCATTTGGCAAATAGAAATTTTCTGGATAAAACATATATATATATATGTAAAAGTCTGACTACTTGCCAATCAAAATCTTCACTTGTCCTATTTTATTTTATTCTGACCAGTGCACTGCTGCAGCAGAAAACAGGAATGTGAGAAAGGATGTGGTGATATGGGATGCTCCTCCTCCCTGTCTCCAGATCATGGCAATTACTGAACTGCATTTTCTTATGCCATGGACAGATAATGAGCTAAATTTGATTAATTTCTTAGCTCAAACATCAAGTAGTAGAGAATTAGCTTATTGCAAACCCAGACTCGGACATCTCAGTCCTCCCTACATAACTTTACTAAGCTGTGTGCACCTGTAGTCTGGAAGAATTTTATTATACTAAAAGGGGAAGTTGTCAAAGATGGGAGCTTAATTTGCCTTTCCATGTGCATGAGCAAATGTCTGCGCATGGTCTTTGATATCTGTATGCAAGTAGTAAGTATTCACAGGCACAAAATCCGAGTAAAATTCTCCAAAATGCTAAAAAATTACAGCTGTAATTCGGTTTATCATGCCCATGCTATGGGCAGCTTTGATGATTTAGTATTGATACCAGTGGAATTAGTCACTGGCTGAGTACTCACTAATGTGAGCTGAGGTTATGCACTCAACCTCATCAACAGCAAACACATCAAAAAGCTGTTTTCCTTCCCTAGGGTTTAATTTTGATGTCCTGGATGTCCTGCCTTGTGAAGCACATCACAACATGTTGAGAAACAGCAAAGGGAGAAGTACAGAGCCCAGGTAGACAGCAATAAGCTGGACTGCTGTTTTCATATGCAGTTCCTGAGCCAAATCTGGCCACCTGCATTTTGCTCAGCATTTTGGCTTGTGAAAAGAGAATATTTGCGCCTGGGCAATTACATCTATTTGTACTTATCTGCATATACATATTTGTCAGGTAGAAGTTAATCATCCATCTTGCAAAATGTAACCTTTGATGTATAGAGGAGATAGCAGTAGTTATTAAAATAAACATTGTTTCCATATCAAAATGCAGTTTTCCTCAAAGTTTTCTCTTGTCTTTTTGAAATTTTTATTGGAAGTTTGGCCCCAGACATTTTCAGCAAAAGCATACGCAACCAGTGGTTAGAAGAAAACATATCTCTTAAATGTGTACATGCAGACATGTGGCAACCTATCCACATCTAGTGCTCCCATAATACTGGGGTCTTAAAACTTGGGAAGAGATAAACTGTGATGTTCCCCTGACATTTTCTTTTGAACTCCTATCCAATTATTTATATATTTTTTTTTCTTTTTTGCAAATGTAATGGGCATAAAATGTAGAGAGCATTCACAACTGCACAAATACAAAGAAGCTATTCTGTGAAGTGACTCTAAGATGTGTAGTACAAAGTAAATCAGCTGCAATGGCCTAACGAACCCAAAATCTGTAAATCTATTGAAAAAAACAGGAAATTCAGCACTGGACAGCTGTTTGCATGAGCTGTTATAGAAAAGTATCTCTGTTAATGGGAATCATTCTCAAATGGGAAACATGCTTGTTAGCGATGCAGGAAATTCAATTCTGAAACTAGTCACGGTATATTATACAATATATAACAATAGCAGCAACCAAAAGAGCCACTTTATGCTATGTTTTGTCAGGGTTTTAATTTACAGTTGATTTATAACATGATCATGAAGATCTGAAAGTCCATGCACTGGATTTCAGCCTGGGGAGAACTTTACTTTTAATACTTTACATTAAATATAGTTTATTGTTGGCCCATTCTAAAGGTATAGAGCAGCAAGGACAAAATAAAACAAAAGTTGCTGTCTTTTGGCAGTTTTGTGGCAGTTCTGAGCACCTTCTGAGCAGGAATCACAAATTACATCCTATTGACAAGCTGAACTATTGTAAAATATAAATGAAGTGAGGGAAGTTTTGGGTTTAGTGTCGTCTTTGTTTTTCAAGGATATTTTTTTTTAAGGATTTACAGTTTAAACCCATGAGTAGTGCTTATGCCTGCTTTGAAGCTTGAAATGTGTCAAGTGAATACCGGCAATAATTTATAAAGCAATCTCACCATTTCTGCACCTCTCCACCCTTTTCTCCCCAAGAGCCCAGATGTTGGCATCACAGTGAGAAGCACCTTGGTGCAGTCCTCAGTGCCTCTCAGACTGTCCTGTGCCCACTCGGAACACCATGTGGATGATTGGATGTGCTGTGAGGGTACCACGTAAGCACATACAGCATCCAAGAAGCCCCCAGAAATTAGACCCTGCTGAGTGGGTCCTCTGCACACCCCATTAATGTCTCTCTTTATCCCACCAGCCTTATAGCAAGCAGTGTGCTGGCCATGGGCTGCCATCCCACTACCCTTTGTCTCTCAGCAGCCACATTCCATGACCATCTGGAGCAGGATGGTGGCCCTTTGCTCAGGAGCTGGAATTGCAAACAAGCTTTTCACAAATGCTTCTACTGATGTCTGGGAGGAGCCTGATATCAGGTCCATGGAGCTCACAATAACCCAGGTATCTGCCAGAAAGGCATCAGGTGCCACCTCAGATGTGCAGCTTCCAGCTGGTAACAGGCTGGTAACTGGGAGGACAAGATAATTGATGACTGTTTTCATCCAGTTGATCTGGAAAAAGCGAGTGAAGCAGTGTTGTCCATCATGCACCCGGCTTTACTACACTCCCTCTACTCTCTTATAAGAAGTAAAAACTTCTAGGAGTTAAAACCTTCAGTATGTCAATGCTATTTACATCCCTGGCGATGCATGGGGCTCTGATTTTTATATTTATGACCAACTGTTTCAAGTCCATTGCTGTTTTGTTTTTAGTGCCTGACCATGGCTTGACTGCCCATTACCAAGGCAATAACTTAGTTCTTTGTATTCATTGAGCAGCACAGGTTAGAGAATGAAGAAGTTTCTCCATGTTAAATACTTGATTCTAAAGTAAATTTATAATCTTCATTCTTTTGCCACCGCAAATAAGAGTTCTACGGATTTTTGCCATTTATTGCTATTTCTCATTTTAGATGTGGATGTAAACATTTAGAATACCGCTTGTGAAAGTCCCAGGAATGAATATGAATGGATGACTAATCCTAGTAAAGATGCAATTCGCAGCATAGTTGCATCAGCAAATGCACGTTAGTCAGCCTCATAGTACCTGCACCAGAAAAATGCTGCTGTTGTACACTCCAGGCATGGTGGTGAGCAAATTGTAGAGTCACAGATCCAAAAAGCTGACACAGAGGCTTCAGCAGTACTGAAAGGCTCAGGATGTGAAAGGTTCGCCAATGTCTTGTGAAAAGGGTAAGCTCCCAGCACAGGTCATACCCTTCATGTAAGGTGCAATGGGAGCTGCAGGAAAGACCCCAGGCACTCAATTTTTGCTCTTTGCATCTTGCTATACCTGTGTTTTCTTCTAGCCTTCCATCACGGCTGTAGAGGTGCATCCATTTATCAACTGTGGGAGGGGATTTGGTTTTAAACTCCAACATAGCAGTCACAACAGCATAGCTGGTAAAGAGGGGAACACTACGGAGCCCAGACACCAAGCTGCAGCTCTTCCTTGGTCTACTCCAGGACTGCCAGAGCTACCCACAGCCAAATGGTAGAAGAAGGGACCCCTGCTGCCCCCAAAAAATGTAACCAGGGGGTGGAAGGCAGCATTACCTCCTTCTGTGCTGTCTCCTTGAGCCGGAGCACCCTGCTGGAAACCAGGGACCCATCTTCCTCCCCCGCCAGCATTCAGAATTCAAGGTGGGTAAGAGGGTGAAATGTCCCAATGTAAGAATATTTTTTCATTTCATGTGAAATGAGATGAAATAAGGATCTACCTCTGTGGCAAGAAATGGGCTTAGCAGCCTGGAGGAGGGAGACAGCATCATAGGTTTCGTCTTTAGCTGCATGACCAAAATGCAGCTTTTCACTTTTACTTATGTTTCACTCCCTGAAAGCTATGTAGAAGGATTTAGAGCTGCCTGAGTAGCCTGTGATATTCTCACTGTAGCTTGAAATTTGACTAAATATTGACTCTTTCAGAAGAGGTTTGGTAGTGAAAGGCAGTATCTTGGACCAGCGTATTTGCACTAAAACCCTTGAAGATCAATGAGCCACAGTGATCAGACAATTCCAGTTGCTTTTGGGGACTGCATTTTTCTTACAAGCCAGCCTTAAAATTTGGATTTCATACGTTATCCAGAGTCCAGATGCACCCAGTCTTTATATATATATATATATCTTCCTGCTTGTAAAGTCTCTTCATTGCTTTTATTGCCACTGTAATAATAAAGCTAGCTTTTTAATATGCACAGTAGGACTGCCAAAGCTGTACGTTGAGCAAATGTTTTGGATCAAGTCAGTTCAGTGTAAAACATGCACTAACGATTCCAAATAGAAACCTCTCTCCTGCAGGAGCTCCCAGGAATTAGGAAATTAGATGTAAATGCTCATGTTGCATAACACAGAGGAGCCTCGTAACCCTAGGAAAACACTTCTGTGGTCTTGTTCTACCCATGTTGCAACAAGTGTATTTTCTCTAACTTAAAATGGTATTTTGCAAACTGTCAGGATGTGTACATACACAGCACAGGGATACGTGATATTTTCTATCTGCTTGGGTTCTCTGTTGGATCAACGCTTTAGGGCAAAAAAAAAGAAATTATTAGCCTACATAGGCATATGATGCATTTATGTATATGTTTAAGTATATAAATACGTATATATACACATATTCCAGTTAGTATTCAATGCCAATAATTCACATTCATAAGCTGTGAGGGGCTTCCTAAGCTGGTCACATGTTTGAGGATATCTACCTGCTCAAGAGCATGCTGCAGTCCTAAAAGATTCCCAGCTCTTGGGAAAAAAAAAATCCAGAATGATCCAGCATAGAAATGAGATAGGTTTGTAAACCCATCTCCTCTTTGCCCACAGCATCCTCCAAAAGTGGGACTTATCCTCCCAGTTTCTGTCACCATAGCCAGTTTTGGTGGCATTTGGGCTGGATCAGATCTTATGCTTAGAAAAAGGCCCTGCAGGTGTGTGATTACTGCAGGTGTGTGATTGCTGCAGCCTGCATGGCTGCTCTCGGTGGTGTCCCCAGCTCTGTCCCCAGCTGTGCCTCAGCTCCTGACCACTCCCATCCCCACCACTCCCCCTGCCCCAGCACATAGTGTGGCTCTCACAGGGAGGTAGTTTTCTTCTCTTTGACCAAGGCAGGACACATAACCTTTACCTCTCTGATTAATCACATTTTTTTGTTGGAACAAAATCTGCAATGCTCCGCATGGTGTCGGCAGAGCAGTTCAGAGGTAATGGCAGCCCTGCTGAGGTGCTGGGATGGGAGGTGGTACAAGGGTCTGGCTCTTTTCTTGACAATAATAACTGTGCTTTGGTCTGTTTCTGCAATAAATGCATAGGCCTTGGATTCCTCATGCTGCTGCTTTAATGTAATATTCCTTCTGGAGTAACGCAGTCCCAAAGGTTTTGAAAGCTTGAGCCTGAACTATCAATATCTGTGTTACATGTAAGCAGAAAAAGGAGGAGATAGATGGGAAGAGCCGTTATGCTCGCTCTCAGATGTGGTTTTGTGAGCTCAGGCTTTCGATAGAGTTACTCTGGATTTATACTGGTGTAATTAAGAATGGTACATGGTCTACTGTGGTAAGCCCCTGAATTAAAAAAGGCCCCTGAATTTCTACTGCTCTATTTCAGCTGTTTTACTTATTTGCTCTTATCTTGCAATGATTTTTTTTTCCTGTTTTCTTTGTTTTCTCCCTGTAGCCTGTTTATTTGCTAACACTTGGGAATTTTGCTTTTACAAGGTGTTTACAGTGTTTGCTTTAAGGCACATATTTAAGTATCTGAAACGCTTTGGGTTTTTAATGCTTGAGGTAAATAGAGTATTACTCTGCAATGCACAATGTGTAGAAAGCTATGGTGTAAGCATTTTAAAGTACTCAGTGGTGAAGTCCCATTGCCCCCACATGCGTTGTTTTCAGTACAGGTAGATTAGGTTTAAGTCAAAAAATACTTGCATAAATGAACGTGAGAAAGTAAAAATTCCCTTCTCCCAAGGCAGTAGCTTAAGTCTGTCCAGATTGTGTTACTGCCCCAGCGGGCTGTGTTTGGGGGCTGTGCCACTCGGCTGCGGTGGGTATTTGCTGGGTATGGTGTGAGCGAGAGGCTCAGGAGACTCGGACTGAATTCTTTGCTCCGCTACAATCTGGTTTAATTCTCTGTGTGCCTCCATTCAGCCAAAAGGACTTCACGGTTCCTGATGAAAGTTGAGATAAATGCACTGAAAACTGTGAAAGTCTGAAATCGGAGGTAGCAGGGCTGTGGTGGCAGAGTTGTGTTCTGTTCTGCTAATCGTTTGCTGCTGAAGCTGGTGGAGAAGAGGGAGGCTTTATACTGAACGAGCGTGACAGGGTCATGCAGGACTTCATGTACCTCAGGGACAAAGTTACAGAAAAGAGTTTCAGGGTTTTATCAACAGTCTCTGCAGCTGAAACTCAAACAAAATTGTTTAAAGAGCTCCAACAGTGCCATACAGATGACAGTCTTGGGGGAGCAGGATGGTTGTTAGACTATCACCGGTGTAAGCTTATTGACCACAAAGTCATGTAGACAATAAGCACAGAAAATGTAAGCGTGAAACTGAAAAACCTTTGAAAGATGCCTTTGTGAACACATAGGTTCTCAGAGGATGTTTTCCACCTCTCTATTGATCTGTTGATGTAAGTCACAATGACCGTCCTGCTCAGAAGAAAAGGACTGCCTCCCTTGGAACATGTATTAGATAAAGCTTGCGATCGTTGTTCTCTAACAACAGCCAAATGCATGCACATCTTCACTGCATGCAGCAAATCTGTAAGTCCTGTATGGGAAGGGGGTGTGTGCTTACTTAATTGTTGCTCTCTGGTTTATTGAGGCATCACCTACACACCAAGCTTCATTTCACCGAAAGGCCCCAGTTTGCCCTTTAGGCAGAATTTGACATAGGGAGGAACAGAGGGTGCTCAGCATCTCAGAGGAGATGGCAGCCTCCAAAGAGGCACTTGGTATGGTGGGAGATGCTGAACCACAGCCTGCATTTCCCATACCGCTCCTTACAAGGCTGCTGCTGTATTTATAGCAGCAGGCTGTATTATGTGGTTGTTGCCTTCTGCTGAGAATTACTTTGGCGGAGGAATGAGCTTCTGCCTCTGACTGACATCAGTGCTCCGTTCCAGTTCACGTCAAGGCTCCAGGAGGGTGAAAACCCAATTGCAAAACCATCCAGACTTCGTTATTTATTAAAGCTGGGAAAAACAAGTTACCAGAGTCATAAATACATGGGTAACATCGGTTAATCCTGCAAAGGCAGGGTGCTCTTATCACAAAAAGTTCAAGCACAAATAAATTGTTTCTGGGACCAAGAACACATTTACAAATGTGACTGAAGCTACCAGCAGTATTAAGATGAAGGACATGGTGGGGTTTGGATCATGAAATGACTGATACTGCAGACAGTCCTGAACCAGGCATTATTAGTGCTAAGAATGCTTAACAGCAGCATGCCACAGATGGAGCACAATGGCATGAATAAAAAACCAGAACAAAGTATATGTTGCTTGGTAGTGACTTCTTACGTGTAAGGAGTTGCACACACCTTTTGCACTGCAGTTGTGCCTACTCTGGGGGATTGTTCTCCCGGCTCCTGTTGGGAAACAGTTAGCCTTCTTGAAACTGAGAGTTTATATTCCCTTCTGTAGATGGCTGCACTGAGCCACGTCCATTTTACTTCCGTGCAGGCATATCATTAAAATCACTGGTATAAGAGCAGAGATTAAGATTAATCAAACCCAGGATTGTGTTCTTCTAAAATTAATGTACTGCCCTTCTAATGACCGTATGCAGCGGGCATCTGTTAGTATATTGCCTTCCCGTTACATGCTCTGTAATCACTGTTTTATGTTTTATTACCTGTTATGTGCTGCAAACCCATGAGAAACACAAGTGTGTTTAAACTCAAGTTTAATTCCTTTTCATGCTGGTGGTCTTATTTCATTTTATTTCTAAGGGATGAGGGTCAGGAAAGGGTCCAGTAGACAGGTTTGAAACCCTTTAAAAAAAAATAATAAATCTAATCTGCATCTCTTTTTAGATCACACTCTAATCCCTTTGACTGTTATGACTGCAGCAGACTTCAGAAGGTTTTCCACCAATTATAGTCTTATTTCTGGAAGTCATCAGTAGAGCTGAGGAGGGTGCTTTTTTGTCTTCCTTCTTCCCCACAATAAAGCAGCTGCACAGAAAACAGATGGTGCAGAGTCAATCCAGTTGAAATTAATGGAGTCAGGCTATCCACACAAATCTTTGCAATGAAAAAGGAGAGGTTCTTTTTTCAGTGAGTTGCGTACAAGATGTATGTTGTTTGTAAAGGGATTTAGTTCGTGTAAGAGATAAAAAGCTGTAGCCAGTGAAGAGGGAAAGCCTGCTTTTTAAATCAAAACTCAAATATAAGTACAGAGGAGCACTCACTGTCTCAGTGGAAGCCTCCACATTTGTAGTTGAAGGATGGAGTAATATTTTCTATTCTGGCAAAGTTCCGTTTAAACCATAATTGTACATGCAATGGTACAACAAGTAGCCAAGCTTTACGTGCAGGTTAGTAACTAATTTGTAATTGGACTTCTTTGAACCTGCGTGTGGCAAGGACCACATAAACCTCTAACAATGCAAATAGACCTTACAAAACCAACTAAAATTGTGTGACTGCATGAATAGTCATTTGTACATTGGTGTTTATGGTCTGTGTCCATAAAAATCTGGTTGTGCAAGGGAGCAGGTTTACAAAGGTCTTTTGATGTCTACCGGGAGTTTCAAAAACACTTAAGCAATTAGGTTCTGAGTACTTTTACGACTGGTACAAATTAGGTGACTAACTTATGCAGGTGCTTTTGTGAATCCCATTAGGCTCATATATGCATAAATAGGTGCCTAAACAATGTTTATATGTTTGCTCCATGGTCCTTAAACCTTTTGGTGACATATTTTGTTCCTTCCTCTGAGTAATGGAATTGTCGTCCTGCTGTGAGTAATCCACTTGTCAGGAGCTAATGCCTCGTCTTGCAGCTGCTCCATGCAGGTGGGGTCACGCCTGCTGTTGTGCCAAGTGAGCTAATTCTCCTTCTTCTGTTGCTGCTGCTTGGAAAAAGTCCAAAAGTGCATTGCACGTATGGAGGGAACAAGCACGTTTGCTGGAGCACACCTGTGTTTGGCACCTGGGAATAGTAGCCCGGGTTTCTAAGAATGGTTCATTACGTGCACGATTGAATGTGGAGTGCGGTAGATGTATACTAGCCAGCTTGGGTAATGTGGGGCTGTGTCAGGAGAAGCGCTGGGTGGATGTGTTAGAGACTTCTTTCAGAAAGAATGTGTCACAGTCTGGATGTATTAAATATATCTGTGTTGGGGCTGGAGTCTTACACTGTTGTGATAAGACAAAGTGACAAGTGTACGCTAAGCAACAATCTTACATATTTTCAATGAAAATGTAAAAGCTTTTTTCCCCACGATAATCAGAGAGTTAGAAGAAGAAATGGCAGATATAGTGTAATGAGGGTGAAAAAGCATTTCAAGACAAATAATAGAAGATACTGATTAGCCATGAAACGTGGCAGGTTATGTACAAACACGAAAAGCTGCCTCAGGATTGCAGCAGACTCCTGTTGCTGAAGGTGTAAGCTCTTTACAAACAAAGCACTGGGAAATCTGAGTCAGCCCTCTCTCCTGGAGTGGCAGAGAGAAGCACTGGAGGCCACCAGGCAGCAGCCGGGGAATCGTATTTTCTGCCTCCTTGACACGAGTGGCATTACATGGTGTGTGGTGTTACATGGTGCGTGGCCTTTATTTGCGTTACGTTTGGGCTTATGCACTGACATTTTTGTTTCTGCGAAAGGCACATCTCGTTAAGTATTGCCATTTCACGTGTGAGTGTTGGCTGGAGAGGAGGGAGAAAAGGAAAACTTCCTAAAAGTGAGCCCGTTAGCAGAAAAGGGAAAACTACTACCAGCTGATATTTAAGGTGAAGTTTTATGATTGTGAGCCAAACCATCAGGCATTTTACCCATATGTTTTCCTGCTAGAAACATTTTATTCTCTTCTACTTCAAGACTCAAACAGCCTTCAGGGATTTATAGCATTTACTTAAAAACAGCAAACATTTTCAATTATTTCCACACTGTTCAGGGACCATAATTTACTTAATGCTATGAACAATCACATTTCCCAGGGACTGCTGTGAAATGTCACCTCTAAAGGATGGCTCCCTTGTTGGTAGCAGTGAAAGCCCCGTTTGTAGTTTTCATTTTTTATTTTGATTTAATTTTCAGACAATTCAACTTCCACACCATGCATGAGTGACTAAATTCATTTCACTTGTCAGAAGAGAAAAATTTTCATCATTAAAATCTAAAACAGGGGTGGCCTGTTCTTGCTGACCACATATTTCAAACCTGTTATATTTTCTTCTCTTGTGGTTGCCTCTTGTTCTGGACACGGTCTGGGGTTGGGGTTTGTGTTTGGGTTTTTTCCTCTCCAAGATATTATCAATGGAAAACCTTCCGTAATTTGTCTGAACTTTGGAAAAAATGCAACGAAAGGGCCAGATGAGCTGTGGGTGGAAATCATCTCTGTCTGTATGGAGACAATCCATTCTTGTTTTTCAGGCCAGTGCAATACAAGTTGATATCACATGTAATTAAGCTTCTTATATGCAGGAATTCCCCAGGAATGCCCTGGTGTGAAAAGGTGTGTGAGCTTGCTTGTTGCTCTAAAACCAGCCACATTCCAGCAAGATCATCCCAACACTTTTATGTCATCCCTCTTTGGTTGAGCTCGTGCAGCTATGAGTGACCATCAGTTGATCAGGTCTCCATGTGTTGTGCTGGGAGCTGGCTATCACGTGGGAATAACCTGAATTTCCTTCCTGTGATGTGGACAGTCACTGGGCAGAGAAGGTGAACACGAAGTATCCCATTCCCACTAAACAGCTAGTGAGTAAGTACTAATTTAGTTAGTTTGAACCAGCCTTAGATCCAATGCTAGCACAAGGCAGTAGATAACGTTGATAGTTAAAATGGCTGTGGCTCCACTACCTGCTTTGCTACCACAGAAAGCTGGGCTGGCTGCCTGCATGCTTGGTCCAGGAATGCAGGCAAACCTTGGGGAGGGTCCATCATCTCAAAACACACCTGGAAAAGACCTGCTGATTACTTCTCCCAAAAGCTGGGCTTCGTTATGAATCCATGCACTACTCTGAATGTACTTGTCACTAAAATCTTAAGCAAATAAATATTACAGCTAACCCATGGTCGTAATTTCCATTTCACCGAGGTCAGTTACATTACATTTTTAGGATTAGTTGCCAGTGGTATAACTGGCTTACACTCCTCTTTAAGGGTGCTGGTTTTAAATTACATATAGAGCTGGGATGTGTGCATCTGCTTTAGGCTTGCAAGCTGCTAATATGCTCTCTTTAATCAAAATCCATTACCTTTCATAAGATGCAAAGGATTAACCCTTAAGTGACTCTAGGGGCTCTGTTCAGTAAAAGTTGCACTGATAAAGTCAGTGCTACACAGTATTTATGCTCTCCTGTTGAGATAAATGGTCCCTGGGAAGTGCTGAACTAGGCAAGCCAGCAAGCACAGAACTTCAGAGGTTAATTGTATTCACAGTGTTTTCCAAACATGGCTTTCAAAGGATTATTTTCTCCATTCTATTTATTATTTTTTTTAAGCTGGTTAAAACTTTTCTAAATTCTATATACATCCTTAATACAACCTGGTAATCTTTTTTTCCTGCTGCCAGGAAAATGCCTTTTAAAGATATGGAAACACAGATGCACGTGCACTTATGTTAACAAAAGTTTATCTTTCAGTTAGCCAAGGTACGAAAAAAACAAGAAAATCAAAGGTTTCAGTTGCTACAAAAAGTGAAGGAGAAATGAAAATTAATTTTAAGCTGTGTAAAGTGCATACTGGAAATGAATTGTACTTTTAATTAAGTTTGTCAGCACACTACGCATGGCTGAAGTTTAAGAAAATATTATGGAAGTGTGGAAATGTAGGGATAGAGAAAGGTAGTATTTCATCTGGGATGTTCTTGAGGAGAAACATGGTACATGTGAAAGATCAACCCCTCTGCAGCAAATCTAAATTATCAGAATAATGGTCTAATTAAGAGAGATCTCCCCACCAACCTTTCCTCACTAATATCCCTCGGCATGTGAACACGGGGGCTATTATTTATATAGCACAAGCATAGTCGCAAATGTACCATTAAAGTTAAAACTTACAGATTTAACCACCGTAACGGATTTACCCCAGTTAGTAGTAATCTAAATATTTGAATACTAGGAAGGAGATGAAAACCCCACTTATTTTCTTCCTCAGCTTTGGAGAAGTTCCAGTCCATGTATCCAAAAAACAGTCCCAGTGCAGCAGGCTATGGGCTGGGGTGGGCAAAGGGCAGGTGCTACCCTGCTTTCAGCAGCTGCTTGACCTTCCTGACTCAAAAAGGTCCCACTTTTACTAAGCTCTAATTTAAGGGTATTTATTTATATGTTCTAAACTTGACCTTGTTTTTTCACGTTTGCGCATGAACAAATGGAAATGTCTGTGTTGATCGTGGTAAATCCACTTAAGCATTGATTCTTCTCCATCAAAGGGGACTGAGGCAATTCATTTTCCTTACAAGTATCTTTTTACTGCTTTTTCAGGGAGTTTCTCACTTGTTCTTACCCTATGGGGAGAAGGGTAATTCTTTTTTTAACCATGATTTGCTTTTTCCCATCCTCCACAGAAATTAGCAAATAGGGTCCTTCATATCACCTCATCCAAGTAATCCTTTGAAGTTGGGGTGGGTGGAAGCGTTCTCTGGTCTGTCTTTGGGACATGAGTATCAGGTGCAATTAATCCTGCAGAGTGGGACAGGAGATGTGGTGGTCAGGAGGTGTCCTTGCTTCCCCTTGCTGGGAGAGGGCTTCTGTGCTAGAGAGCTTTGCTTTGGCAACACTGGTTCCTTTGAGGAACATGTCCAACCTGAAAAGGGGTGGAATTCTGGTGCTTGTGCAACCAAGGGAGGTTTGCTGTAGTTTATTCCCAGGAGTACCAATTTCATCTGAGATTTTTACTGTCACTGAGAATTGACAGAATCCTGAAGTCTCCATTTACTTTATGTGAGTCAGCTTGGAAGCTCTTACTTATTCGTCATGTAGCATCCCCAATACGCCTCAGGAATCATTAACCTGCATAAATTAACTGCATCCTCAAAATGTATAAACAAGTTAATTTTAAGCATCCTCTAGACCTGAGCGAAACTTGTTTTGTGTGTTAAAACATTTAAAATTAGAATGCATGATGGTGAGAAGAATCAACAATCTTCAAAGAGCTTAAAGAAATTAGTCAATAATTTAATAAGTAATGTATATTAAAGTGTAAACAGTGTGAATACAAGCCTCGCTTTATATTTTGATTTGGCTTCCATGACTAAGGATTTTTTCCAGATAAAGTTGGTGTTAAATTCATCGAGCTATTAAACGAGCTTATGCATTCACTTACCTATTAAACTCAGTTTCAAAAGCTATTGTAGTAATATAAAACCTTAAGTGTTTTAAAATAAACAATTATATTTACATTCTTCCTAATTTCTGGATTGGGTGGTCAATAAATAAGATGGCTGAGAAGTAAACAATTGTTAGAAAAGTCCTGTGCCGGACTGTCACACCAGCTGTCATGCTAAATTGCATTTCCAAATGACACGTCTTCCATTTGATACTTACAGAACAAATTAGGCAGAAAAGCACCTCATATTCCTAAATACTTTTAGCTAGGGGGCTTTTCAAGGTTAAATAGACAACATGCATGATCTTTGAAGTAGCAAATGGTGCTACTAACAATCCATTAATATGCACATTAGCAAAAATTTGACAGCCCCTTGTGGCAGTCGTTGGAGACAACTAACGAGGGATGTTTCACAGGACCAGCCAGACTTCCATGAGGCTCACTTTGTTAATTATTTGTTACTCTGTTGGCAGTGATAAAAGCATGCTAATATGCCATAGAAGCCTTTTCTTTTGCCTGGCCTAATTAAGGACAAACTCATCTTTTGGGTAAGACACTACAGTGGCATGTCTTCAAACAGGTTCTTTTAACTTTTCTTTTCACTGTGTCTCTGATTCTCCTATCATTATCGTGAAGAGGCAATCCACTACTGCAGCTAAGTGAATAGCATTAGCTGTCAAATTAGTAAATATTGTCTGTGTTTACAACAGCCAGCAAAAATACAACAAGGTGGTGAGAATCTTAAGGAAATAGCTCTTCATCCTCTACAAGTTGTCATAGGACCACTGGCCTCCTTGGTCTATGGGAACTTATACCAGCAATAGATTTACTCAATGGTTATGTGCACTGAGCATGCGGTGAGTGCTCCTGCATAATCATCCTTTTGTAAAACCTAGCTATTTATATAGAGCTCTTATGATTGACAGTTTTAGCTTAAGGAAAACACCTGGGCTGATATGTTACGGCTCCTGTGTAAGTAGACTGGATGCTTGCTGAGGTTGAAGCCTTTTGTAAGCCCTGCTTCTGTTCAGCAAAAGCACTTCAACATATGCTCAGCTTTAAGCCTGAGGATAATGACATTCCTGTCCAGCAAAGCACTTAAATGTTTGAATTTCAGGGTAACAGCAGCCTTGCATTAAGTAGATGCTTGCCTTTAAAGAGACAAGCCCATGTTCTTCTTTGCCAATATTGCTTTAGCTACTAGCCGTAGATCACTCAACTCTTCCTGCACTATCCTTGCAAGGAGGATCAGTACCATTTCAGCCTTTTGCAAGATCCTCAAAGATCTATAACGTTCCTGTCCTTCCCATGAGATTCCCTTGAAAAAATAGTCTAGAGGTGGCTCCCCATGTGGGTCTAGAGTTTAACGTGAGGATTGTGCAGATGTGAGGGAAAAGGCTTCTGTTTCCAGGCTGTTAACTTGCAGTGTTACCAGTCCTGAAGTGCTACATAATGGTTCACACTAGATCAGAATAATCTATCCCCGAGTTGTTTACTCCTGAATCAGGTGGATGCTCAGGACACTTGGGTATTTTTTTTTCTTGTTCTTCCAGTTCTTTGTACAATACTTCCATCCACCCTCAAGCGTTTCCAGATGAATATTTTTAGTACGCATACGAAAATTTCAGTCACTGAAATCCTCAGGGTATTTCAAATGTTCTCAAAGTTAACTTTTGCTGTGTCAGAAGTGTTTGCACTACTCTTCTCTTCATAAGCACTACGGCTGTTGAAAAGCACTGCCACTGCCCACTTCTTGGTGGCATTGTACCCCTTTGCTGTCCTCCCAAGGAGGTGTCAAAAGTGCTTCGTTGTGTTCACTTTGCAGCACCATCTCCTTGGAGATCCTGGATTGTGTGTACGTGACCATCATATTACTTGGGAAGGTGGGAACAAGCTTCTTATTCTGTGCATCCCTAATGAGGCCTTCTGGGGCATCACATTACCTCCCCCTTTTCACATCTGCTCAGCCTCTGCTCTTCCCCTGTTAAACACTGCACCACCACATCTTCACTTACGAACATAGTAGCTCTTTTAAGCTGTTCTGCTTCCCTCTCCTTCAGGTTTACAGAGTTAAATCCATTTGGCTTGTCAGTTTATCTGAATACTGAATACATTTTTTGTTGTTGTTGTTTTAGATAGATAGTAGGTATGGAGCATCATTAAGACTTTCAGCACTGCTTAAGCCTAAAAAATAAAAATAAGAGCAAAGCGATTCATGATTGTGCTCCTGTACAACAGGCCACAGTGTTCTATGTAATCAGCCTCTTTCAATATGTACGAAAGAATTAATTTCCATTCTGTCTTAAAAATAGCACCTTGTTGAACCAGATTGAGACAGTAAAATTATTGTAAATGAGAAGATGATATTAAATGTATGGAAACCACCTTCATGGGCTATTCAGATACCAAGGAGAGAAAACATAAGAGGAACAATGGAGTATTGATGAGAAAATGATTACTAATGGCTTGAAAATTTAAGAGTCCCCAGGTAGAGCTTGGCTTGAAGTAGGGAAGCATTGATACTTGGCTCAGATGTGAGGAGAGCATGGATCGGCCAGGCACACAGAGGACTCTAAGTACTAAGTTAGTGCCAACTTCTGTCACCAACCTGCTGTCTGGGTTTAGCAGACCTTTGTCCTGTTTTCCCCTGGTGAAAGGAGATGACATTCAGAACCCTGGGTTCATGGGGATGATGCTTAATCATTTTGAGCTGACATTTGCAAATTTGAAGCTTGATCACGTTACAATGTTGTACAAAAACCTCACAGCCTGAAGTGTGGGGTGCTTTTTTGTTTTTGAAATGAGGAGCTATTTGTACCCATCTTGTGCTCGTGGACAGCTAAGGCATTTGGGGGCTCTGGATCACCCAAAAAGTCTTTAGCAGAGCAAGGACCAAACTTGCATCATGACATATCCCAGTGTTAAACCATCCTGCCTCCATCACGTGTGCTGTTTCAATAAGGGAAAAGGCTTTTAGAGAGGAAAGTTTGCATCTGCTGAACATGGCAAGCTGGTTGTTTGAGCCATTCCTTGCTCCCACCCGTGTAATCGGAACTGAATTCCTTCTCTCTTTGAAGCTGACTAATGTAGTTTATCATATAAAAACCATTTACTCAGGCTATATGCGGGAGGAAGAAGGGTGAACTTCCCCATAACGCTCACAAAACACTTTGATATCTTAGCCTGGAAGGCACCATAGAAGTGCAATGGATTATTATTAATGAATTAACTAAATGATTAATTTAGTTAAAAGCTAAATTATTTAATTATTCATTAAATTAGCACCAAATGTGACAGCAGCAATGAGACAAGCACTCAGTCTGCAAAGCAGTAACACAACTCACATTAAAAAGTTGTTTTCTCCATTATTTAATGAATTAAAGCTTTGGTTATAAACAGTCATTCAACAGCCTTTTCAGTTGTGGCAGGACTGATGCCTCTCCGGTGGGTCGTTACAGATGATAGCAGTGTGTGATTGGAGACAAGATGAGGTCGTTCCTAATGAGGAAGAACTTAACCTTTTTGGTAGTGGGATGTCTAAAACTAATTAATCCTATTCTTAGAACCTTTAATTGAGGTGAATAAAGCTACATCGTTTAACAGAAACTTCCCTCAGGAGAACAACTGGGGGCTTACCGAAACTGCAGAGGTTTTCCAGAACTTAAGCAAATTTGCTTTAATAAGACCACGTGTGAGACCGAGAAAGTGAACCCACGTTCATTTCTGGTTTGTGGCTTCAGTGAAATCAAACACGGAAAAAAGGGATCTTGGCTTGTTTGTTTTTCAGCCGCACAACCAAGCCTTCCTCCCTCTTCCTCCCAACCCAACTATTTGAAAGGAAAACTGAGAGAGGGATATTTCTTACTGTGTTCTGGTTTGCCTTCTCTGCAATAAGAGAAGCTTTTGAAATAATGGCTTGCCAAACAAATGGTTGGAGCGCACGAGTGGGCTGGACTGCTCAGCAGATCCAGCGGTGACGGGTGAGGCTGTGGTGCCTTCGGAGCCGGTGACACCCGTACGGGCAGCACAAGCAGTAAGAAGAAACCCCTTTGAGAAGGTCATAATTTGGATACATAGGGCAGAGGTCTGCAGAGGAAAAATGGCCTCTGCAGGAGTTACTGAACATAAGTTCAAGGGCAGATGTTCAGGTAATAGCTGTATGTGCAGTGGATGCGGTCTGTTGAGGGTTTATGGATTTTATTCATTAGTGGAACTACTGTAGCATATTCTTGATAACATTTAAAAAAAAAAAAAAAAAAAGACGACTTGAAAGAATGTGACTGTAAAATGAGCATTTCTGTGATGGCAGGCACTTGTCCAGCATGTGGGAGATCAGAGTCGAAGCCAGGCTTGGGCTGTGCCACCATGTGCTCCCCCAGCTGCCTCTCCACACGCAGCAGCCCCAGCAGAGTCTGGAGCAGCTCTGCTCCAGGGCTGTGGCAGGGAAATGCCTCTGGGATGTGGGAGAGCAGCTTTCTGTGTCCAAAACACTGGAGTGTGTATTTCCCACTTATCAGGTGAGCGGTCCTATTAGCTGTTTACCTCTTTCACTCAAGATACTCCATCTTGGAGGTTAGAAAACTTCCCTAGCAAACATTTTGATGAATTTACTGTAAAAGACTTTTTCCTTTTCTGGCATACTAATGTTTCTGAAAAGAAAGATGCTCCGTCAAAAATCCTCAGCTAGTTCTAGTGAGCACCTAAGGGAACTGTTCTACCTACGTCCTTAAACTCGCAGAGCCCCTCTGGTCTGCCCTTCATTCCTGGCCACTGCGAGGACCAGCCTAGGCAGACATCTCGGGCTGACCTGGGCAGTCAGGAATGTGGTGGCAGCCAGTCCTGGCAGTGAAACACACCCCCAGCCTCTGCAACACCGTGACTTTTCCCTTCTGCCCAGCCCTGCATTCCTTTTCCTTTCCAATTCTCCTTTGCAGACACATGAATGCTGACACTGCCATTATCATCTTGCGAGGCAAGAAGTCAAGCTGCATTTGGGAAGAGCTGTTTAACCAGATCCATGAAGTCTCACAATTTAGATCATCTATCAGCCTCTGGAGTCTGGGCCTTGATTCTGCAACATCCCAGACACACAATTAAATCTTGTCATCCAAACTGGTTTCTATTGAAGTCTGCTGGCTTAAGTTATGTACGTCCTGGAAAGGTTAGACCACTTATTCTTCTCTAGCACTTCAAATAGAATGGTTGGAAGCCAATTTCTTGTAAAGTTCACTCTATCTCCACCCGCAGAGCAGCTGCGGGCAAAGGGCCTTGTGTTTTATGGCTATTAATAATTCTAGCCTGTGCTACAAAAATATACAAGAAATTTCAGCAATTTTTTCAGCTCGGTACTCGAGTTCTAGAATTAGACTTTGAGACATCTTGTTTCACACATACTGCAGAGGCGGAGAATGGAGACAAGTTGTCATGCATGAATGAAGATGCTGGGAATTAGATGAAAGAGATTTTCCCACCTCCTAATAAAAGTCAGAAGTGACTCATTTGAAATAGAAGAGATTAACAGTGGCCAATAATTTGAGCTGCTTGCTAATGTTTGATGTTAAATATTCTTACAAAAAATACGACCCAAGAAAATCTGCATGAAGTGCCTGAGAGCCGAGAGACTTGATGGTTTCATGTAAGAACCATTTTTAGGCAAAAATTTTTGAAACAGAAGTCTCTGCTCTTTTTCCCTCAAATCCACAGATCCTTAAATCTGAAAAAGTAAGGATTTTTTTATCTATTCCTAAAACAAGAGCAGAGAGGTTTCCGAACATCTATTTTGTAAAATAAGGAAGAAAAATCATCTCAGGTTAGTGGCCATTAACATGTCAGCTAGATAAATCAGGTTTCTTCTACCCTAGATCTTATAATAATAATAAAGTAGTCCACTTGGGACCATGAAAAGTAGGAAAATAATCACCGGTAGACCTTTATTTCCCCCAGGTTCCAGGGGGGAACTATGAAAATGTTAATTCATAGAGGCACTTCAAAAGACATTGCCTAAATTTATCTGTATCATGAATTCTGGCTGACAAAAAGTTACTTTAACCTAATTTATCGCTATCCATCACAAAGTATCTCTTTAAATAAAAGGTTTGGATTTTAATGCAGGACTGTAAACTCCCAAGGACTTTTGGACAGTGAACAATGAGCTCAGCCATCCTCTGGAGAAACCGGTGGGACCTACAGCCTCCGGAGGCTCTGGATGTGGCTGTTCACTGCTGCAGGGAGATCTTTCAAGTCCCGTGTGTTTGACAACATACGGATCTCAAACATTGACTGGGGTTTGGCCCGGATTCTTACTACCTGTAACTTCTAGCTGTGCAACCAAGTGGGAGGGGATCTGCATCTGATGTAATCCTTGCAAACAGGAATTTGGCTTGGTAGTAACGGGAGCTGACTTGGGACCAGCAGGCAGGCAGATTCTGCAAAGGCTTTGTTAGTGTGTTGTGGAAGAAAAGGATCTGCCTCTTTTCCATTTCAAGAGGGAAGAGGTCATAAGGTTTGTAGGTTTGATGCTGCAGCAGGGTAGATTTCCAGGCTTATTCAGGTACAATTGTCAGTGAAGCTCCAGTGAAGGAAACAATGACTTTAGAAACAAATATTGCCTAAACCGCTGTCGTTCTTTAGATCAAGAAGCGAGCACCAGCAGCAGCAGGGTCTCTTTCTTCATTCTGTGCAAAGATAATTGTGCTGAAGAATTCCTGTTCTGAAGTCTTTTAAATAGGAGGCCAAAAGAGCCTCAGAACCTTTTCCCCATGACTCTCCATTCAACTCATCTTACAATTGAGCTACTTTACAAACTGGGAAAGAAATCCCCCACCTTCGTTTCAAGTTAGGGATTTTCAGACATGTAGGCTTCAGTCTCTTTAATGGCAGAGAGCTAAGAGAGGTGACATAATCATATATTAACGACACAATAAGCTACTTACTATCCTCTCTGATACTGGAACCTGGCTCTGGGGAGGCAGTTAAATCATCATCTATTTGAAGGAGCAAAGGTGAGGCATCACACTGGTGTTTTTATGAATATTTCATAGCTTAGAGCAGTAACCTGTCTATTCCCCTTACAGATGTCTACATATGCTTTAAACAAAACATGGAGTGTAGCTGTAAGCAGATGTACATTTGTTTAAATTTCCCTTTGTACATCAGTAAGTTGACTGAAATTGCATGGGCAGAGTGTGAAAATTTTGTACAGTGCAAAGGAAGAAGGGAGGAAAAGACACCTCAAGGGTTTAACAGCAATTTTCTCCTACTCCTCTCAAAAGAGAGAAAAGCACGTAATCAGAAAACCTGGTAACAGACCTCATCTGCTGCCTCTGCCCTGCATCTGGGGCGCACTCGCTGTGCCAGTGGGACTGGTCCTGCCACATCCCGCCACGGGATGCACCGCTGCTGTGGGATGCTGGGGGAGGGAGCTGTCCTCATGTGCTGTTTACGATACACAAACAAGCAGCTTTGATTCCACCACGCCCAAGGCAACAATAACATGTATGCCTCTAACAGTGATTGCCCTTTCTGTGACTCTTACTGTTTTATTTGCTCAGCAGTTTCAAGGCCAGGCTGTTCCTTTGGAAGGGTTACTAGACTATAAATTAAAAAATAAAAATTCCAAAGTCTATCTAAATACCGTTTTATGTCTTGTATACCGGTATTAACATCTAACAGAGTTCCCCAGAATTATCATTGATGCTGGCTTATGGATCAACCTTAAATTTAGTTTCCTGGCATTTTCTGGACTTTTCACAGTATGAAGTACTGGCGGCAATGCAGTAAAACATGAAAACTGTGTGTCGGTTTTCAGTATTAAGGTAATGACATCTCTCAGCAATTTTTTTTTATTTCACAAATTTTCCCAGCTAACAACCTTCAAAAGTAACAATAATCCTGGTATATTTTTTTCTATGTGCTTGTGCTGCGAGAGGGGAGCAGGTAGCTCAGAGGACTAGCATCTAAATGCCATGTGTAGTAATTTGACACACAACTGCCATTAACAATAATGGGAATTGTATGTCTGATGATCCATCATGAAGAGCAAAGAAAATTCAGCCCTGGGGGTTTACTGTGCAGTGTTCAAAAGTGCAAGGCAAAATATGGAGACAAGTAAAGACTAAGAAGCTTGTTTCTCCTTTCGTGCCCATAAACAAATGCTAAGATCAGCAAAAATGCTGTTTGTGAGACAGTCTCATGAAAAATCTACATCTGTTTTGTTTTGTTGTTTGAGGGGTTTTTAATTGACATGATAAAATAAAGGGCTTCCAAACTTGATTATTTCAGTTCAGGCTTTGAACTAGCTGCTTGTAACCAGGTGATTAAGAACTCTTCCTGTTCTCGAGCTTGGGACTAGGTACTTACAGGGTCAAGAGCTTTGCTCGCTGGCTAACTTCTCTCTTAAAATAAGCAGGCTAAGCTGTGTAAATGGCAGGAAGGCCCAGAAAAGCCTTGGCCGTGCTCCTCTCTCTGGTGTTATTTGATGAGCTATCTCAGCATTGGAGCTGATTTAAAACATAAAACAAAAACACAGTTTTCATTTGAGTTCTTCCAGCCACTTTTAATTATTCATTTCTTGAAATCGCAAACATTAAAATGTTCTGGGATAACTTTTGATGTTTGTTTAGCTTTTTTCATGGATTTTTTTTTTTTTACCCCCTCAAAAAAGAATATTTTGTTTCTGAACCAAATCTGGTTTAGGACCCAGCTTGCAAAATTTATCCCACACACATCTGAACAGGGAGGCAATGAGTTCTCCGTGAGTCACTGGGGAAACAAGACAGTGCCTTGTGCACAAGGACAAAATCTGGGCCGAAGCAATTCATTAGGTTTCTAAATCCAAATAGACCACTGGATCAACTTTCTGACTTCCCATGTGGCATAGCCTTTAGAAGTCTGGCCCATTCTTGATGACTAACCTAAAATCCATTGCATGGTGAAAAAATTTTCTCATTGATATTATTATTTAAGGCACAGTTTTCCTCTGAAAAGTCAAACTCTTGCAAAAGGTCAGCCTCTCTTTGCACTCCGCACTCTGTCTGTCCATGTCAGCAACAAAATGTATTTTCCCTTCTTATTGCTTAATCAGTGATGGAAACCAGGCAGGAGTACAGGGTAAGTGTTGGAGCTTGGCTTTAGGCATGCACACAGGCGTGCTTTCTCTCACGCACCCACACACAAGCTCAAATGAGTTAAATTTGGAGGAGCCCACTGAAAATGGTGAATTGGTGACTTGGGAGCCTGATTTGACTTCATATCTCTTTGCTATCTGTGAGTAAGTGTGAAAAGAGAAAATGGGAGAAGAAACCAATGTAAGTTTCAGATCCAAAGCTGAGCCTGCAGATCTGGCAGGCAAAGATGCTTTTCAGTTGGAAACGGGACACATCTGTTATCAAGTTTTGAGAGAATTAATACTGCTCTCCTGTGTTGCTTCTATCTTCATGTTTTGTACTGAGTTGTAGTTCACCTTCCCTGAAGTTGGGGTGGGTTTTTTTCCCTTCAAGCTTTCCTTTCTCATCCATTTGCCACTATCTGGAAACATAAGATGCATGGAAGATAAGCTGACGGACTGTTCTTAGGCATAAGGCTTTCTTAGAGTTTGTCGTAGTTGCTCACTGTGCCCCTTTGAAGGCATCTCTACAGTGTGACATTTCAAAAGGAATAGAAGAGCAGCCCTGTGATTCTGGCAGGAGAAGAGATCTGGTTTGTTTTAAGTTCCTTCTGTGGGCAATTTATATTTTTTTGCTTTAGTTTTCTGGAGAGTAGGATTGTCTTCCGAAGTGGGAAAAGCTCCATCATTTGGAACACTTAACAACAGTGAACAAAGCATTAAAAATGAATGATCTGGATCAGCACTAAGGGGTTTTTTGTTGGTTAGAGGGAAACTATGGACAAAGTGGCCTGATAGCCTTTTTTCAGCTGCGGTTTTCATGGTCCTAAAATACACTTCACTTAAATAATTCACTGCCCTGTGTTTGCAGTAAGCTAGTAAGCTCCCACCTGTCCCTTTCACAGCATGCACTTGTACTGTATTAACAAATGACATTGCATTTGTTAAGTCATTTTTTTATTTTTTGTGACCTAAGAAGTCCTTTGGAAAAAAATCTTGCTTAATCCTTTAGTTACACATGTCCCAGTGTTTTAAAGCTGCAACAAACAATGGAAAGATGGATGTTTTCTAGCAGTATAAATGCAGAATCATGCACCTGGGGATATACCTAATTCAATCACGGAATGCTGGAGACTGTGCGCAAATGACACAATTACAGTTTATGCAATTCAGTAGGCATTTGTCCATACCAGCGCCTGACTTGCAGACACAGTGCCACACATGGGATACAATACACAGCTGTTTATGCTCTGTCTAGAACAAATAGAGTTTAGATGTTAATATTTGAGATCTGCATTTATTTCTTCTACTGTTGTTTTTTTTATTAATTTTACTGTCGCTTTCTGATTGACAGCTATTCAGAAAACTGTTTTTCTGGGCTATGTTTGTTTGTATTTTCCAGGTAGAAGTGTATACTGTATCTATTAAGACCCTATGTTGTCTGTCACTTTCATTTTATTCAATAATGTACCTGTCGTTTTTGTTAAAACATGACTCCCATTTTTATGTGGGCTGTTTCTTCTCTTTCTTCCAATATCCTTTTAAAGTTAGCTTTTCTGAAATCATAGACTGCATCTTCAGAACCAGCCCTTAAATCTGCTCTAGCAATCAACTGCAGGTGCAATTTTGTGAGTACAACCAATTGCAGGAGGAAATTATAGAACTTAAAGATCAAGCATCTCCCTGATTTGTAAGCACAAATAGCAAGTATAAATGAAGCGATGGGAACTGTAAGTGCTCAGAGTTTCTCAGTGTAAGGCTGTTGTTTGCACCCACAAATTAGATGATAAGAAATCAAATCCTCCTATTCACAGTGTCAGTTGATTGCAGGATTGATGTGAGAGCCTGACATGAAGTCCCTCTAAAAATGTGACCCTTGAAGCTTACTTGTGCTTTTCCACTAAGTGCAGGATTTGCCATGCACTGCTGGCTAATCTGTCTGATTTGGCATCTTCAGCAGTGGATGGTAACCCTTGCTCCATATTTAAAAGAATTAAATTAAAAAATGCGGAAGACAAAACATAAGGCTGTGGGGATGCAGAGGTTGCTTGCTGGAAGCGAAGGGGTGATTTTATAACATTCAGTCCCATATATGCTGGTGCCCTACCGTAGATATCAATTATGAGAGTTAGCTCACAGGTCCTGGGACAAGAACTGGGCAAGAAACCCACTCTGTCCCATTCCCCTTCCTTTTCTCACCATGTTTGGGTCTCTGGATTACACGTTCCTTGGGAAACGCGGTCTCCCATGACACCTCTGTACATTTATGGTCCCCATCTCTGTGCTGCCAGGTGATGACAGAAATTGCAGTGGATAAATCACTACATAATCTCTGTGCCGCTTTGTGTGTTTCTTAAAAAAAAATAATGTAAAATGTTTTATGTAGTCCCACCTTGGGTTATAGGTTAAACGCAAATCCAGCCATATTTTTTTGTATCATTTGAGCCTTTTATACTTTGGACTAGAAGGTAATCATTTACTACTGGCTATCCAGAATTTTACATCTATATATATCTCGGGGTTTTCCTAATATACACTTAGTAGTTTGAACTCAACCATAATTACACCCTTATTATCTTCATAAGCTTTACTTATCTCATTATCAGCTCCTTCCTACGTTGGAGGTCAGTAGCGTATCCCTTTTATTAGCCATTTAATCCTTTTACCCAGTAGCTCTATTCTCATTGATTCACTTACTGTATTTCTCTGCAGCTAATATTTCTGACATTTCAGACTAACCTCTCCCCTTGCCTTTTACTCTGTCCAAAGTAATCTCTACCCCTATAGATTTTGAGTTCATTACTGCCTGTTTTAGGAAGACTGGAGGTCACCATTAAAATCTTTATGATTTTGCCTTTAAAGCCCTGCATGGCCGTGTCGCTGCAGTTGGCTGGGGCTGCCTGTCCTTAGCACAGGGTGTAACCGGGGGAGGCTCTCAGAACACCTATTATTTGCAAAGAGACAGGTGAAGCTGCAGCGGTGATGAGAATAAATAAAATGGCTCCGTTTCCATAACAGTAGCAAAACTACTCTGAAATTACCATTCTTATAGCACGAGATTTTTGCTCATTTATTTTGTGGCAGATATCTTTACTGCTGGATACTGTTTCTTTAGAAATAGCATTTATTGATTTTACTCTCCCTTTGAGATATAATTAACACTTTGGAGGCTTTGTTTTCTTATTCCCTTTTCCATCATGTTGTCATTCACAGGTGATTCCTATCAATGCAAATTCTTTTTTATATTTCTGACTGTGGTTGTCTCCGCAGGCAGGAACTTCTGGGGAGGGGGGGGAGAGTTTGGTTTTGAAAAATCTTCCAATTACTTTCCCAAATAAATGATTTTCTATAAGCTAACTTGAAGTATCATTAAATTATGATTTTTCTTTTTTAATTACCCAGTCTTTTTTTTTTAAGGTGGTAGTTCCTTAGGCATTCTGAGTGTACTTCAGCTCTTGGCAGTCCAAAGTGTACAGCTGAACGCATGCGAAGTCTAGCAAGAATAATTACACCAGCTGTGACCTTTTTGAACACTTATTTGGACCAAAGCAGTTTTCAGTCACTTTTGATTGACTTAGAGCTTACTTGAATTTGTTTTCTGTAAGCTTCAAATATTACCTTCTTGGTGCCGTGGCTAAACTTGGTAGCGTGTGTGTGTGTTGTCAGCGGTTTTATCATTTGATATTTGTTCCTCTTTATGAAGTCTGGTGGCTTTGGGGAGGTTTTACAGTAGATTGGATCATATGTTAACTGTGGCTTTGGGCTCAGGTGGCTGTAAGAGGCTGAGGTGCCCCCAGGGGTGGCCACTGGGTTCCTGCCCTGAGGCCAAGGAGGGATGGAGTGAACTCAGGGTGCTTCAGTAGCTTAGTGATTCCTGGTTTAATGCTGTGTGTCTCAGCTCTTAGGAGAATAAAGGGAAGATGAAAATTAGTAGAGATGAAAGGGGGGGCTGTTGTTTGTTTCTTTCTTTTCAAATCGGGATGATATTGGTATCGCTGAGAGTCTCCTTGGGTTCAGAGTGGAGATTTGGATCTACTTAATGGGCTTTACACCTGTAATGCTACGTGTTTGGCTCTGGTTTACTATTAAAGAGCAACTGCTTCATTAAGGTAGCTTTATTCAAGAAAAAATGTCCTGCAATGTATGTAACAGAATTTTTACTTCTATTTTAAAGGTATACCCCTGAGTCTGCACACTGGATATTAGGAACGCTTTATGTAGAATTATTGTTAGTTAAATCTAATAAATGAGAGATCAATACAGACTTACCAGAAAGTGCATGACAACATTTTTTTGTTAATTACCTCCTTTTTAGAATTCTTACACTCGCAAGAGCTACATAGTTATATCTTATCATTTTCATCTTTAGAGTTCCTTCCTTGCACTAGATAACTTTTCTGGCTTCTGTGCTGCAGGGCGGGCAGCCTTGGTAGCATTCATTTACCAGAGTTGGTTGCTTTCCACTAAACAGTTTCACTGTTGACCAAACAATATGTTTGGTTCTCTCTCTTACTGTGAAATCCAAGTAACTGTCATAGTGGAGACATATGATTTTAGGCTGCTGAAAAGATCCTGGGCTTCAAAGGGCTTTGTAGCCTCTCAGTAGCCCTTCTTCAAAGCTACGGTGGAGCCCACCGCATGGTTTCCATCGCTGTTGTGTTGAATAGAAGTAGGTTTTGTGGGAGTTTCTTCCCAAGAAGGTAACTAGGGGTAATTACTACCTAAGGGGATTGAAGAGGTGACATTTGTATCTTCTCCTTGATAATTCACTTCTGTGTAAGACTAAAGAAGGGGCAATATTGCTCTGAATGCACCAGTCTTGTGTCTCTGTCTGACTTGGATGGAGCAGGTGAGCTGTTTCCTTTCAGAAGCCCATTCTGGGGCCATCTGTGACTACTAGACAGACTCTGGCAACACTAGCATGGCTTGCCTACGTTGGGAAGTAGCACAGCCCAGCTGAGGCAGATTTACAGAGTAAGGCAGTAGCTGCTGAGGACAGTGCTGATTTCGAGGGGTTTTGCTCCCGGATAGCTCTGAATACCCATTAGTGCAGGGAGCGCGCTGCACGCCTCTGGGGTGCATCTTCCAGGGTCAGTTCATCCCAACCTGTACATCCTCAGGGACTGCTCTGGGGTGTGAACCACATCAGAGGGGGGATGATCGAGAGGCATCGCTCAACAGTGCACTGCTGATCTGCAACAGAACACTAACAGAGGTACTGGCTACATTTTGCAGCAGGAACAAAGCTTAGAAAGTGCTTTTAAAGCAACCCACTGTCCTTACGCATCCATCTTACCTAAAACCTGAGACTCTGTCTCAGATAAGTCACTTGTGTTCAGATTCAACTCATCTAACACCAGGACCACCTCCCTCCTGTTAAGCCTCGCTGTTATTTTTTTGTCTCAGAGTTCCCTGGATGAGCTTGGCCAGAGCCAGTTCTGCTGCTCGGCGGGGGCTCGAGGTGGAGGCTGAGATCCAATTACCCAGACCTTGTCTCCGAACAACCCTTAAGTGGTTGCTGAAGGATGGTTCATCTTAAATCATTCCTTCTGTCAGCTTTTTTGCTCTACACCAGGCTCTTGTTTGTTTAAACCAATATAGTCACATATAAAACACTGACAGCACATGCTCAACGTCCTGGTAATAAAGAGGGCATCCTTTCAACAGCTTGTCCTCTTCAGCAATCCTTTTTGTGTATTGCTGTTTCCACTGAAATCTTGCAGGTAGGAATTTTGCTCAAAGGAAGACATTAAGCTGAACATTCCTGTAAATCCCACCCTAACTATGCATTTGGCATAATCATGTTGGTTTAAAAGATGGTAAAAGCAAATAGATGGGATGTAATATTCCATTAGCTAATAATGCATGCTCTGCTGAGCTACATTTGTTTTTCACGCAGGTTATATATAATGTTATAGATATTGTGGCCAAATTTTTCCCTGGTCCTACCATTTTAAAATGGAGATGGACTCTGCTGGTTCCTGTATGTGGAAGTGGAACATGAAGACACAGCAAATACCTGAAAAATGTGTGAACCTTGCAGCAGCCACCCTGCTGTAGGCAGTCTGACCCAGCAATGCCACACGTAAAATAGTAGTACAGTAAAGGCTCTGAGCAAAACTGCTTTTCAAATTTGAGCAAAACAAATGCCCAGCATGAAGGAAATTACTTCAGGAACACGGATGCAGACAGCTTTGCACCCAAGAGACTGCAGTACAAAGGCCAAATGCTGCATTGATTTAGAGGACCTGGAGACAAAAGAAAGTGGGGATTTGGGGTTCAGAGGGTTGTGCCTTTTAGGAGCATTTTAAGCATCCGTACTGAGTAATGAGTGTGGGCCAAAGTGTGGCATGTTTCAGGGTCCCCGTCTCTGACCCAGCTCCTCTGGGACGATATAGAGAAGAAAGCCCAAAAACCTCGGCACTAGCTTCTACATAAAATGCTGTTGAAACTTAGAAAGTGTTGTAAAGTAAGCTGCACATTTCCACCCTACACAATCCAACCTGCACGGCCTCTGCTGTGGGGCTGTCACAAGGTGAGCACCAGGAGCAGCATCACCCTGCACCCAGATGATGCGGTGGGAGCTTGAAATTTCCCTGTATGTCAGTGTTATGAGAGGTAATATCCTGAAAATCTTTCTCACAAGTATATCTTGGGATATATTCCCAAGAGGTTTTGTTTTCTTTTTTTTCCCTTGGAGAGAATCCAGGGTCCATTCTTTTAGGCTATAAATTCTTCAGTGCAAGGATTTTTGCTTTCTTTTGTGTCTCAAATGTACTTCGTGCCATTGTATACTCAGTCCAAGCCAAGTAATATATTACCATATGAAAACATCATTTACATTCAATCAAGGTTCCTTTTATTCTCTCTCAGAAAACTCGGACATCTGAAAACCAGATAGGGGTAAATCACACAAGGCTGACTATCTGAAGGCCACCAGCTATGGGCCAGCCAAAACCTAGCACTCTGCCCCATGACATCCTACCTACTGCAGTTCATGGTCCTTCAGTGGTGCAAAAGTGTTAGAGTTGGCCCCTATAGAGTTAGAGTGCTGCTGGGGGATACGGCCCCACGTGAAAAATCTAGGCAAAACCACAGAGAACTTCCAATGAGGTAAAAAAAATACAGCAAGGAAATTTCTAAGGTTTAGGTCCTGATAAACTTGTGAATTTGTGTAGTCTGCATAGTGTTAAGGATCATTAAAATGAAAACACTTCACCATTACAGCCAGGAAATTAATCTATACCACTTATATGATAATACTATGAAGCTACATAGAGGTTCATGAAATATGGATGTGCTTATATGCAACATACTCTTAACTTAAATTTGTAATGCTAAGTAAAGAAACTACCTGCAAAACATATTCAATCAAAAACATTCAAGTGGTGAAGGCTTAATTTGATTTACCATAGGTTAGCACTTTATTATTTTCCTGTTATTGTGGCATCTTGTTGTGCTTGTTATGCAGAAATTCTGGCATTGGGTCTTCTAATATTTATATTGATAGATGGGAGGTCATTGAGGCTGAGCTCTGGGTCATTTTCTGCTTCCTCCTTTTCTTGACAGCTATGTTTTGTGTTAGTTTCCCCTTTAAAACTTGGTTTCTCTGCTTTAGAAACTGCAACTAAACTATGCATGCATATTCTGTATTTGAACATGTACCACACATGCAGATTATGTGAGGTTATTACTATTTGCTTATTAGATTTTTATAGTTTAACAATTTTACATGCTCCTAGACAGCAACAGCCACATATGCAAGTGTCCAAATGCACAGAAAATTAATTTCTGTTGCAAAGAATTTACAGACTAAGGCTACACACGTGTTTAGCTTTGCACGCTGTAGACTTCAGTGAAACCACTTCTAGCACGTGAAGGTTTGCATGGGTATAAACCTTTATGGGTCTGCAGCCTAGAGACTTAAATGCACTAAATGAAAGAATGAAGTGATCGTAATGAGAAAATAAAAAAATACATCCTGAACTCACACAGGGTTAGGGCAAAGATTAAGAGACTCTGGATTTATCATTTTAATATGAGTTTATATGGCTGAATTACGGCTTTAGGTTGCAACTGTTGTGAATTGTCAAGTAAGCATACAGATTCACTGAAACAACCCAGAGTAAAATGTGCTTTATTAGAAAATGAACTATAGGAGATTTAATAAAAATACTGGTGCCTTAGCTATAAAAGACTCCTCTATTGCTCATTGGTACTATATAATTGCTTTAAAGTGTCATGTTTTTGGAAAGGAAAGAAATATTATTTGAATGATCAAGAGAGAACCGGACAGATCCTGCTGTGTCGGTGGACCAGACCCAAGGCACGCCAAGCGCTGCTGCTGGCATCGCCAGCCTTTGGCTCGCTGCCCTCGGCAGCAGGAGCTGCAGCTCTAGGATGAATTTGCAATCCAGCCCCCGCTCAGTTAAGCCGGCTGCAGTCACAAACGTTTAACACCAAATGCTGCCTGTCCACCTGAACATCCTGAGTACGGGGTATTACACAGGCTGAAAGGTCGGTCTTGTGGGGAATGCGTTTTTAGGGATTAAACGTCAGCACTGTTTCAAGATACTTCCCCCAGCAAAGGCTCTCTGTAGCAAAGCTTGCAGTCGTTGGGCTGCCCCATGGATTTAGGGATGCTTAGAAAGGTTCTGGTGAAGCCTCTGGCTCTTTCCGTTGCCCCAGGGGATTTTGTGCATGTGGAGATAGTAATAGATGGACCCCATGGGGTGCTCAGCCTTGCTTTTGCTGATGCTTCTTTTCGTTGCCAGTAGGTGACACATTAAAGCTTTCAGATATCGTATCTCATTCTCAGTGCGGAGATTTTGCTGGGGACATCTGTAGGAGAACAAAACCTGAATCTCCTGTTGCTCCACCAGAACCCTGGGGCCAAGCCCTGCCCTAGCAGAGGGTGGTGTGTAATTGCACAGACAAGCACAGACAAGGGCAAATCAAGGATAAACTCCGGTTCTGCGGTGTGATACATTTATAAACACATTTTCTTGTCTTTCAGCATTTAGGACAAGTGTCTAACAATCTATTTTTCCTTGGGTTTATTTTTTGAAGTCTGCTTCTCCCCAGAAAGTTGAATGGATAAACAAGAGTTTGATATTATCTGCCCCTTGCTGTGGAAAATGTCAAAGGCATGCCATGACAAATGCCACTGCTCTCCTGTTTCGTAGGCAAGAGCATCAGTTGCCAGTCACACACAAACTGGCGGTATATATTACTAGGAAAGTAAAGCTGGCTTTTATCCAAATCCGCATTTGTGGAAGAAAAAATGCCTGTGCATTCCATTGTGGCAGAAATGAAAACCGAGATCAATGACTTACTCTTTTTAAGTCTTATGTGCAAGGTAAAACTACTCCTTCACTCTGTGATAATGTCAAGTGGAGAGAAATATACACCTAGCGAGGTCATGGTCAGTTCAGGAAAAATATGTTAAAGAATAAATCGCCTGCCTTCTCTCTCTGTGTGTGGTGGTATGGGGTGGTCTTTTTTGTAAAGAAAATGAAATTAAATGGATGATTACTGTATCTGGATTAAATGTAATGAAAATGAACAATGATGGGAAACTTTATTTATTTTTTAATCAATATGATATTTCTACACTTCCTGGCTGTTCCAGCTCTTCGGTGAAGGAAAACTGCTTGTGGCTTGCTCAACACATTGATTTAAATGTTGTCAGCTGCATTTTGCAGCACAGCCCTGTAGCTTTCCTGTTATTTATTGCAATGTGAGGGTGAGATATTCATGAAGCCACTGTGGGGAAACTGGAAACCAGGGGACACTCTGCTCTGGAGGATAGGAGGAAGATTTCCCAGCTCAGATGCCTGCCAGGAGATGAGTGCAGCTGCCCACAGGTTAGGAACAGTAGTTTCTTATCAGGAAAACCAAGAAGCCATCCTGAAGGTGCTATACTGGATGAGAACCAGATCTTCCAGAGCTTTAACCACAGCAAACAGCTGGTAAAGAACAACCAGGTACAGCTCCTTGCTCCTCAGCCAAGGCCAGGGAAGGGAGTAACAGAGGTGACCATGGCATAGGGCATGAGGCTGCCCTGGGCAGTGTTTGCCTCCTCAGACGGCCCCATGGGAAAGGCTGGGATGTAGCAAGGATGCTGCTGGACACTGCTGATCCCATACACAGAGCAGCATGTGCAGCTCAGGGTGGCAGCTGCTCCAAAAGCTCCCTAAAGGCTGACCTGCCCACCCCTGGCTGTTACTTTAGCTCATAAAAAATGAGGAAATATGAGAATAAATGAGGTAATAATGTTTTGAACAAGTAGATAACAGTAACCAGTAATCCTGAACCTTCAGTCCCTGATGAAGGAATGTAAGAAATATTGAGGTGATAAAATTTGTAAGTACCTTGAAACCCATATAAAGAGTAGAAGACCTCATATTTAGGATAGCTTTTACAAGTCTTTGATTCAGAACCTTGAATTTCTATTTTTTGCCACTTTTTGGCTTCACTCCCTGGTAGGGTGGCTGCAAATTAACTCGTGATATGGACTGCAGAAGTACCAGTTGACTTTCTAATGTTCTGCAGTAACTTTCTGTGTGGACGGTTCCTCTGTACTGAGCACCTTTTTGTTTAAATTGTTCTGTTTCCAGAGTGAACTAAAAGTCAGAAACTAATTCAGAGGTCGTTCGTTCTGGTTTGTTTTGTTTTGTTTTTTAAAAAAAAAAAAAAACACAAAACCAAAACACCACACCTGGAACATCTACAGCTGAGGATTTGCTCAGGAACAGCTTTTTTGCTTTGACTTCACATTCATCCCTAATGTAAATTTACTGTCCCATGTAAACAAGCACTGTTTCTTCATAAGAGTTTCCATATTAAGTAATATCATGTGAGAGAAGTATTCCAAGTTCTTTTTCCTTTATAGATAACCCTTGATCTTGCTTTTACTTTGCATATCCCTGTATTTAATTTAGACTTTTAAGTAATTTATTAAAATTACCGTTGGGCAAGATATCCCTTCTTGGTCATGGCACGTAGCACAATATTCCAGTTTGGGGATCCTAACTGCTGCTATGAATGTATAGTAGGGAATAGGTGGCTGAAAGGAATACTTTGCTTTCTGTGTGTAGATCTGTTCTTCCAGCCTTGTGCACCCAAGGTTGAAATTTGGATCCCTTGGAGAGGAGGTCTGCCAAACCATTGTTAGCTTGATTGCCTCTTTATTAAAATTACAAAACTGGTCATTAGAGGAAAGGCAGTACTTATAATCCATCTACATTTTATAATAGGCCAGCTCCAGAGCCTCACAAAATCCTGCTCGGAAAAGAAGTGCAAAGGAAGCTGGCTGTGAGCATGATCGCATGGAGCCTGTCTGGCTGAAGGACAAACTGGTGTATCAATCTGGAGAGAAATAGGCATTAGGGGTACTTTGGGGACTGGCGTTAAGCCTCGTTTTATTTAATGAACTGAAAGTTGGGGTAAACAGCAGTTTAATGCAAGGTTTCCTAAATTGTGAAGGGCTGCATCACTTTAGAAAAAAAGAATAAATGGAGGAGGGGAAAAAAAGGGGGGGGGGGGGGGGGGGAGGGGAGGAAGAGAGAACGTGGCCAACATAATAAAATTCAGATTGTCATAATATGAAGTTAAAAAAAATTGCAAAAAAAAATAATCTAAGAGGTAGATAATCAGTTGGGGGAGGAAAAGGGATTTAAGGAGCAGTAATGGTTGCAAGCAGTTGAGGAAAGCAAAATGAGAATAACGTTGCCGTGCAGAGCGGGAGCACAGAAAAGGCACCCCGGTTTAGTGCTCTGTGTGTAAGTGTCAGAGATACACGTGTCTCTAACACCACAGAGGAGGGCATCATTAAAATATGGAGGACATTTTGTCCTGAAGGCTGGAATTTTCATAAATGCTCTGTACTTGCCAAAACCCGCTTCCAGTAAGGATCCCGGGAGTTTTGCCATTGATTTCAATGGGAGCAGATTTGGGCCATTGCTGAGACCGTTCTAAAATTGACCCTTAAAATACAAAACATGCTGACAAGTTAATTTGGCCTCAGAGGTAGGCAGCCAGAATGATTAGAGTGATTCATTTAAAAGACAATATTAAAATAATTGACTACATGTTGGCTGCACGGATGTTTGGCTAGATAATTGCCTAAGCATCAATTATCTGTGGGTAGCACCAAAATCTGCAGCGCTAGACACGGATCAGGAAGGTCTAAGGGGGAAGCATCTGGAGTGAAAAACTACTAAGCGAAATAAAAGTTGAAATTCAAAGTCCTTTCCCAGGATGAAGGTCAGCTGAGGACTGTTTTTCAGAAAAAAATGGTAGGTTATAAAATACAGTGAGGGCAGCACATGAGATTATAATAGAGCAGTGTCTAAGCGGACTCTTTCTTTTCTGGTCTCAATTATTCCATAGAAAGTAATTGCATATATATTTGTGAACTGGGATTAGAATGTTTTGGTTGACTGATGGCAAACATCCCACGTGCAAAGCAATAATTTTAGGTTCTTCTTGTATCGTTCTATGAAGTGGTGACATTTGGGGACAGGAATGTGCAAAGACACCCTCAAGTCTGCAAAGAACGCTTGGTTGGTATTGCTCTGTTACCATTCATGGGTGGAGAAGATTGGGCTGATCCCTCTATGATAGGCCTGCTCTAAAGAGATAATATTCTTCATGGAATATACCAAGGTGTGATTTGTCAGTACAGCTGGAAATGTTGTTTAGGAGAATCTGAATGCAGGTGTTTAATTTAGCTGGGGTCTGCTAATGGTCACATTGTTAAATACAGCATTTCACATTTCACTGCAAATAGCACCATGCTGCTGAGAACTTCTCAGGTTTGAAAGGGCTCTGTAGAAAATGATGCTCTTCCTGACATGAGATGAACGGTGTAGAACTCTGTCAGGTATTTCTTCCATCAAACCCATCATATAGAGGTTATCTGAGGACATCAGAGGGTAAGTTCCTGCATTTCATTTAGAACTGAACTAGGACAACATTGAAAATTGTTAAATCAAAGTCAAGGGGAATTTCAGATGTCTTGTTCCTCAGATATCTACTTTTGGTTTATTATAGATCCTTATTTGATGTTACATATTTCATGTTCTCACCCCAACCCAAATATAGTGAAATTTGCAATGCAAAAAAGGTCACTGTGTTACTACAAATGAAAAAATCGCTACCGCATTTGTTAGCCTTAATCTATGATCTTGTCTGCAAAATATTTTATTCATAAATGTGTATCTGCAAATCTAAAAGTAGCATCTACATAAAGTATAATAAAAAGCTATATGGAAATATTGGAGAATAAAGAGGTGAAATAAATCTTTTCACTGATATTCTGAATTAAAAAAACATTTTTCAATCAACTCTTAAAAATAAATGTCTTGGCAGTGAGGTGAGCAACAGATTTAATGGGCCTGATGTATTTCAGTGGAGGTGCAGCAAGTGTGGGTATGAGGCAGGAGACATCTGACTATGAAGCAGTATTGCCATCCTCAAGCACTCAAAGATTTTTATTTCACTCTTAAAAACAAAATAATTTGCATCTTACCTATTCTAAAAAAATAAAAGGAGGTAGACAATGTTATTTACCTAATGGGTTTTGATGCTTTAGGGTACATTCAACCCCACCGATCTTTCTGTGGTCTTAATCAAATGCCATTATCTGTAATTCTTATATTCTTGCCTAATTCTTATGTTCTTTCCTAATTTTTCTTGGTACGCCTCGGGATAGCGGAGAGGAAAAAGCTGAGATACTGTCAGATATACGCTCTTGCCAGGAAGCTGACAAAATGGAAGGTTGATATGAAAATGTGAAAACTGCAACTAGGGAAAAATCATTCCCAAACCATGAAAGACAGAGCAGGGACAGACCACAGGCCATGGAGCTGCTTGGCACAGGGGCTTGTTTGTGCTTTGGGAAGGGAGGGATCGGTGTGCTCTGGTGAAAATCCCTCCTGCATCTGGGCCACAGAGGTCTAGAGCTGCGGTGCCACCACCATGCCACCACCATGTGCTGGTGAATGGCAAATGCACAATGATTTTACAAGCGTTTTGGCACAGCACCATAGCAATACATACTTCTTCTGGTAAGAATGGGTGACTAAATACCACAGTACATGTTCGCTCTTTGCATTTTTTTGTGGAATGTTTAGCACTGACTTGTACATGCAAAAGCTATGCTTTATTATAAGTCCTAAGCATTTTGAAACTAGCTAAACCTAATATAGAGTAGATTTTAAAATTAGAACTTTAAAATTAATATCTCTAAACAGTTTTCTCTGAACTATTAGAAATCATGCATTTCTGTGCAGTCATAAAAATCATAAACTGGCAAGATTAAACTATAATCCCATGACTCTAAGAGCAAAGACTTCATAAAAAATCTTCAACACTCACAAGGCTCAAAATAAAGTCCCAAAAGCTGAATGAAGAGGTTGAGCAGCACTGGTTAGAAGTAATAATCTTTTATTTTCTATTAAACTCACCCTAAGTTTTTTAATATGTGTTCCCAAGTAAATTTGTGAGCAGTGGCAAGATCCCTCAGTGCACACAGGCTCCATTCTCCGTGCTCTGGGATGACTACAAGTTAGGAGACAGCACTAGCCTAGGGCTGACCCAAGCTAATACTCGTATAGGAGCCAAATAGGCTTTTGTACTCATGGAATTTCACATATCTTGTGTAGGAGACATCTTATGCATTGTGTGGTCAAAGGAGAACTCCAGTGTTTATTCCTGTGATATTCCGTGAATGTGCATATATGTATAGGTAACTACATGAATGATGATGGAATCTATATGAACAGTCAGTAAAACATTAAAAAAAAACCAAAACCTCTAAATATTGCTCAAAAATATTTTTCTGAGATTCCAGCGCTGATGCGCAAGAGTCAGTTCCCCCATCTTATCTCCTACCCCTTTCCCACCAGAAACCTTTAAAATGCAATGCTTTTATTCCAAAATCAGATTTACAGCTTGCTAAACTTATAATCTGTGTTAAGAATGGACCCAGAGAAAAGAATTATCAGAAATAATTAATGTTTTTATAGCCTATGCTGATTACTGCAGCATCATATTTCAGCACCAGTGTATATAATTGCAAATTATTTCCTAGAGGTGTCACGCAAAAGCAGAAGATGCCTTTTGGAGTAGCGTAGTGCCCATGGAATATAAGATTAATGCTTGTATAGTACAAGAATACATGTAAAGACTCACTATCTTTTTTTTCCCTTTCTAACCTTGTTGATGTCATGAATATCAATTTACTACTTTTTTTTGAGATAATTTAACACTCCATTTAGTCATCCTTGGTAATGCAAATCATATCAATTCTGCTGCCAGACTACAAGGTGATCTCCATTGTGTCCCTTGGAAATGAGAGATCCATTTTTCTTCATTTATTTTTATTAAAAGAAAAATCTTCCCTCTTAAGCCTTTTGATAAGAAACAATTCAGAATTCCAGGAATTTCAATCAGGGAGTGACGCTGTAACCATCCAAAAGTATTACCCTTTACTCCTCAGTTTTTCTGTCTGCCTCCTCTCCCTCCTTCCCTCTCAGCTTATTTGCATAACATGATTAAGAGAGCAGTAATAATTACAGCAGCACCTGAGGAATGTACAGAGCATTGCAGATTCCTCATAGGAAGCAGAAATGCTGCCCTTTGCCTTTTCAAAAGGTGTAAAAGAGCATCTGATGTCTTGGCGAACTCCCAGGTCTACCTGAGATGTCCTGAAGCCTCCTCTCTGTGGTGCTGTGGGTCATGCGTGGGCAGCCCTTGCCCACCCTCCGTGGAGCTGCCTGGTCTCTCAGGACATCATCACACCTGAGAAAGGCATTGAGCTCCTCCAAGGCAACATGGTCCCCTCAGCGTTTCATTCTTCCCAACCATGGTTCGTGTTAACGCAAAGCCAGAGGATGTTAAGCTCTATAAGGGGAATTTTTTTTTCAAATAGAAATCAATGGGAAAAAGGTTAAAAAGCTAAGGAGAGCATTTTTCCTTTTAGGTTGGTTGTTTTTATAATTTTTTTATCACATGCTTTTTCATACTTGTGATTCTTGCTGATAACATTAGTTGCAGATGTTTTGTGTGCGCTGGCATGTATTCAGGTCATGCCTCAGGCTTGCCCTACCGCTGAAGGCTACTGAGGCACATAATACCTTAGAATGAGGAAATTCAATATGGAATTTCAATATTGTATTGTACCTCTGTTAATCAGGATCAGTTAATACAATAACAACCGCTGCTCAAAGCCTCTGAGGTTGTCTCCAGCCTCACAGCAGCTCTGTGAAATGGAAGACGTCAGAGCAGGGCTTGCAAGTCAAACCACCAGAATAAGCTCCTGCCCTGCAGAGCTGCAGTGGGACAGCAGCATGTGCTGGTTTGTGCCTCTCCATCCTCCTCAATATATACCTGTTCATGTGAAAGGTGCAAAAATATTTTTTCTGTTAATTTTTATTTTCACTGCACAAATGCAAAAATGAGAGCTGAGTATGTGCTGTAAATGAGGAAAGACCTCAAGGACTCATACCTTTACAGCATACATCTGATAAAAATATTCAGTGTTTCAAAGGTGGGAAAGAACCCATATCCATGAGAAAGTAGGGGGGGTTCCTATTGTGTATGTCCAGGTGCCAAAAGAGCTGCAAAGCCATTTGACTGTATCTTCAAGTCAAATATAGATGGTGGGCTTTTCCCTTCTAGAAAAGATTATCTGCTCTGGTTGATCTGGGATGGGCTTGCACCCAGATACAGGTTAAGGACTGCCACAGGTGGTACCTCTTAACACATTGATATTGCTGCCTGGCAAGCAGCACAGGTTGCCATGAAGTGGAGAGGTGCTGTAAACACTTGTGAAAATAAACGTGTCAAGTCCAGAAGGAAAGTAGAGCACATCAGAGCTGAGTAACAAACTGCAAAGAAAAAACCTTCCCCTGCTTCTGCGGGAAGGCCCAGAGGAGATGGGTTCCCAGGGACCATCCATCCTCCGGCTCTGCTGGTGATGCCAGCTGGGGTGGTCCAGGTGCACGGACCTCCGGGGCTGCGAGTGCAGCACCCGGGCTGTAGGGAGGAGGAGGAGGAAAGTAAGGCCAAAGACCTGTTGCATTAAGCATAATGGGCTCTTGGCTTCTTTGGTGAATACTGGGGGGGGAGGGGTGGGGTTTAACACAAATAAGTCAATGATTTCTTTTTCAATTTATTTTTTTGAAGTTTTTTTATTCTTTAGCAATTCACTGGTTGAGCACTATTGCATGAAGACAGGTCATTTAGTCTGCTGAATGAAATGCTTACAATGGGAAATTGGCTTTCCTGCAGAATGAATATCCTTTGATTCCTGTGTGAGTACCTTACTGAGAATTTCACTGTGAAGAGCTGTATGTCCAGTTGTTTCCCTTTGAAGTGAGTGAGGTTTGATGGGGACGTAGACCTGGAAGCGCACATCTGCGTAAGAAATGGAGCGTGCAGAGGGAGAGGGCAGCTGCCATCTCCCCCTTCCTGCAAGTCAAAATTACATGTGTGTAAAGGAGAATGCTTTGCCAGGGCTTCACATGCAATCATCCATTTAGTAATAAAAAATATAAAGTCTGATTGTGTATTCGGATATTAGCAGAAATCACTTTCTTGGGTCATTCTTGTGGGGTAAATTTGAGGACGCATTTGTTGCAAATCTTGTGCAGAAAGCTTTTCCTTTTATAAAATAATGGCAGTGCTGAAGTCTGATTTCACTTAGGGAATGGCTAAGAAATTTTTCACTCTGGAGGAAAATGTACCAAAAATATTCTTTTAAAATACTTGTTTCTATAGTTTAAGAGCTGTAATTATTTTAAATGCTTAATGGTAGCTCAGTATCTATATTGGTGACTGCTCACTTCTGTTTGCCCTGTAAATTTATCCTATTAGTACATGTGTGTGAGTGTGTGCATTTATGTATGTTTAAAATACATATGGTGTGGAAAAAATATATATTTACCCATTAGAAGTTACTTGTTCCATCTTTTAAACGTCTTGGTGCCAGCTGCCTGTATCAAAGGAAGTGAACAGCTGAAACATTACGGCAGTCTAATTTTATGTCTGTTTATCAGGCACTGCTGCTTTGCCGTATATTTTCTAAAAGAGTTTATTGTCCACTAGGGCTCTTTTAAAGGGAGGCTTGGATACTTGGGACCTTAAAAGTGATGAAACTTAAATGCAAATCCATTTACCTTTTTTTCCGTGCAGTATATTCTACTACCTGTGCTCTGAAATGCAGAAGATAACTCTTATGGTACCCTATTTTTTAATCCAACGTTGACTTTTTTGTGCTAACTTTCTTATATTTACTCTTTCTAAATAAGATGCAAATTGCAGGATACAGAAATCACCCCAAGGTGGCTGGTTGTTCCAGGTAGGGTAGGATTTAACATGCTTGGTCAGTGCTGCGCTAGTAATTTTACCTTCATTTCACCTTTGCTAGAACACCTATTCCTGAATAATGGTCATGTCCCTGGATCTGAAAACATAGCTACAGGAGAGGAGGGGCTGATAGGGAAAAGTGAAGATGGGTGTGAAATACCGAGGCAGGAAAAATATTCCTGCTTCAGACCAGCAAAGTAACAAATATGTTTCTGGTCTGTCTTTTGACTCCTCGTGACTAATCTCTACAACTGGAAATAGACACTGCATCCTTACGAAGACATTCAGTTCTTGATTCGAAATGCCTTTAACAGTCTGAGCTTAGCTCTAAGCCTGTGCTTAGCTCCAAGCTTTCCCTCACTGCTGCTGGGAGGATGGCAAGCCACCTTCTGAAGTGTTTTGACTGATGGCAGAAATAATCATTCTCTGATGCTCAGTTTTGTTGGAAAAAACTTCTGCTCCTCCGTGGGATTTACATAATGAATTCCTAGGGCCATCTTTTCAGTTCTAACAACATTAATTAGGAATAAGCACATCAGTAGCAGAGCTTATCTGCCTTCGTGGTGCTTGGTGGGGCCATTTGCATGGAGGGTGGTCTTTAGGCTCTGGCAAGATGAACAAGTAGCAACATACACTCAGCTCTTTTAAGATGCGTTTTGCAAATGGTTTTCCATCTTTTGCATCACCTCTGTGATGCTTTTAATAATGAGCCTCATCACGGGCAGCCTTTTTGCAGGGTCATGGGAATGTGCTGAGGCAAGCAAAACACTGTATTTCTACCTGAAGTGCTGTTCTTTTCATACCAGGTAGCTGCAAGTGTAGAGTTGATGCTTCATAAAATTCTGACATCCTGGAAAGGGAGTCCTAGATCTGTTTTATATGCTGTAGTAAAGGTGATCTTTGGAAATTGTTTGTTGAATAACTCCACAGTCTGCTGTACATCACTTTTATTGATGGTAAGGAAGATGTCATCAGTATGGCTTGCCTTGGAGAGGAAGGTGGTGAGACATTGAGTTGGCTGAAAACATTATATTCTGCGTAAAAGACTTCAGTAGCTATTGTGGAAAGAAAATGTTCCCGCTGGTACTCCTGGGGGTATTGGCTGCAAAGTTTATCAATGTGCCCCTCACTGTGCAGGCCAGTGGCACGTAACTCTGCAGCTTCCAGGAGGTCCTTTGCTCTTGTATTAGAGCCGCTTATTTTTCAGCACCATTTGGTGGTAGTTTGCTGTGAATTACTGACTTCTGTTAGCAGTCCAGCCATGGGGATGGACATGCGCAGGTCTTTAACCTTCATGCTCAGAACTGTGCCCCTGCCTGCTAAATATGGGTAGGGTGTTTTTATGATAGCTGCAAATTGTAGACTGTTAGGGGAGAAAGATGGGTTTTATGAGCGAAGCAGGATCTCTCTCATCTACTGCATGTGCTGGGCCATAAAGAGGTCACCTATCTCTTGCGGAATTTACGTGGGCAACTGCCCGCTATGCTGCTGAGAGCAGAAAACCATTACAGGAGATTATGAGAAGCAGTTTACAGATTAAATTGTAAAGCGTACACGGCTGCTAACCGACAGTACTCTGCAGATTGTGTGTCTCCTAAATCAGTCTGTGTCTATTGAAGTCACACAAAACAATTAAAAACGAATCATTCTCAAGGCAAATGCCTGTTTTTCCCTTCAGATGGGTCTCTAAACCTCTTTATAGAGCTTTTTCTTCCGGAGTTTTCCACCTTCAGAAGAAAACTATTCTTTTAGCCCTGGGCATAAGGGATATACATACGTACCAGATTGTCATGTTTCTATGGATCTCTGGGGTTACAACCTCAGTACCAGGACTTGAACACAGCTTTTTTATTCTTCTGAAAGGAATTGTAAGACAGGATCGTCTGTAACTAGGAAAATAAGGACTTAATGACTCCACAGATCACCATTCTGCCTTATTATTTAGTACTTGCGCTCATAACTGCAATTTCTGCCTGTCCCAGACAGTCGTGTATGTTCTGTACTTTTAAACCCTGTAAGTTTTCTTCCTTTAGATATTATGTGACAGAGGTATCCCTGAGACTGGAGCCTTTTAAAAGCTCTTTTTAGGGGGCAGCTGCCATAACCTTGCTTCTAACACATCTCAGCTATTTTCATCTTTTCCTTTGGGTAACTCTGGGAAGAGACTGTACTTGAATCTTGAGAGCCCACAGCATTTGTCATACCTTCGTTTCATTTAATACCTAGTACTTTCTCGAGACATTTGCTTTCAGAGGCATTTTCCTCCTATTTGTAGTTTTGATGGATTTTTCAGCTTTTCCCATCCATTACTGAAAATGGGAATTAACCTTGAGTTTGAAGATTCATAGTCTGGTCATTACAATATCCACAGCTCAGAGATCGGTCTTGTGTGAGCAGGCGCATGCAGCTGCTTGCATCCCAATTCGTGGCAGTACTTTCCTGTACCTGTTGCCCCAAATAGGTTGATTGACATGTGCCCTATAAGCCTTTTCCTTCCGATGTAAGGACTGCACTGAGGGTAACTTTCATGACATTTGGGGTTTTGTAGTGCCGTCTAGTTTGTGACACTGGCTGCTCTTTCGGTCTTTCCTTGGATGTTGGACGCACTATGGCCATGAGTCAATCGTGAACTGTGGTTAGACCATAGTGTGCCCTTCCAGATCTGTCCGTGGTGAGCCACAGCACTGTGCAAAAATACATCCTCTAACTTTCCTCTTTAACAGACTGCTCAAAGGTCTGGTATTTCTTCCTGTTCACACCCTGGCCTGTGTGATGCCCACCGTGTCAGAAAATCAGAGCAGAGGAAGGAAACTTCTGTTGTCGGTATTCACAATTTCTAAACTCTGGAGAAGCGGCAATTACCACCCGGGTGGGAAGCCAGGGATTTTTGGATATCCAGCATGTGAGAGCTTCAGCTAGATTGAAGTCTCCAAAAATGGGATTCATGCCCCATGGTGGGAAGAGAGGATGTCCCACACCAGCATAGCAGGAGCCTCCTCCGAGCCACGGATGGACGCGCTGCAGTTGAAGAGACCCGGACTGGGCAGAGCTGCCACAGAAGGCTGCCCGCTGTTGTCAGCAGCGATTAAAAAAATTAAAAAGGTAAAAACTTATGGCAGCACTTAGGAAGTCCCAGGTTATTTGCTCAGTGTATTAAGAGACCTGTGTGTCAGATTTTATATCGGTGTGTGCACCAGGAGCATATTTAATGTGCTGCACACAAAGCGGTGATATTCTGTATTTAATAAATGTGTGCGCGTGTGAGTATTGATGTATGGCACTCGGTGGTGTGAGGAGCAGCCTTTTTTTGCAAATGAGGCCACCTGTTCCTCCTTCCCTGATTTGACAGGTTTTAGTCTCTTCCCTGCACGTGGGCGGACAGTTGGATTTGATTTACTGGATACTCTCCTCTAGTGTGATTGCAGCATAATTATATCGATAATCAGCTCCGTTTGTGGTCAAAATGTTCTCCAGCATACACACACACACACACATCTCCCAGATCGTAACACTTTTGGAAAATGTGTCTCGCTTTTTGTTCAGAATGGTTAGCTTATGTGATAAATATAGATTGATTTTTAAGAGCTTGTAGCTGTTACTCAATCGACCAAGCATGTGTGGTACACGATAAAATTTACAGTTACGCTTTGTAGGTATTTCATCAGGTAAGTCTGGTCCTTGTTAAAGAAGTGTGAAAAACTGGATAATTGATTTTTTTTTTTTTTTTAATTTATTTGGATTTGCAGGTTCACCTGGAAATTGGGAAGGAGACTAAATCGGGGGGAGCAGGCAGGTGTGCATGTGTGTTCATGCTGCACAGGCAAAGAATATATATTTCTCTACCAAAAAGACTGATCAAAAATCGTTTTGGAGAACATACAGTTTTTCACTCAGCTGAAAACAAAAATTGCTCTATTTGTTTAGGATTTCCTGCCCTCTCTGTGTACTCAGCTTTGGGCTAACACCTTTGAACCTCCAGCAATGCTCATACAAAACTCTTCTGTTGAAATACTTTCTTTGACCAAACAAGCCATTCCTGTTGAATGCTTGAATACTCAAAGCAGGACACCCTCAGTGCTCACGCTGGACCTGCTCTGGATAAACAGGCAATGTCAGGGGTGTAGGTCCGGCTCCTTCCCACATGCACCAAGTTAAATATACTCTCTCCAACTTGTACATATATTGTAACTTCCTCAGGACTGACGGTTTCTCAGTGATTGTAATATTTCTCTTTCTGTCCAGCTGCTTCAAAAGCTCATTACTGCAAAGTATCCCTTGCCCTCACAATGTTTTACGATGCCCACGCTGTGCTGAGCCAAGTGCACAGATGCTGGAGGCTTACCCCGCTGCTTGGTGTGATGCACACCGGTCTGCAAGACCAGGACGGACCAGTGGTCGTTTCATTTTTGACAGGACCAAAAAAGGGAATCTCTCAACCTTAATTGTTGTAGCAAAAGCTCCCTCTGCCTTCAGCTCGGTAGTTCTCTCTGCAAGGAAACGCCTGGCAGCAGGGGAAGGGACGGGATGCGACGCCTCTCTCACCAAGAAGGTCTTTGTGAGCCTCCTTGGCTCGCTCCCACAGCCTGGCAGATCTGTAGCCAAGGCAAGTTACAATTGCCTTGATTTGAGGGGAGCTGAAATGAACAGCCTGTTGTAAAAATGAGCAGAAGGAAGTAACAAGGAACGGTGTTACTGGGTTTAGTGGCTGGCCAAAGCCTCGGTAGCAGAAGATGCTCCAGAGAATGTTGTGGCTTTGCTTTGTCCTGTATTGGGCAAGGTGTGGAAAATCAGTCCTGGGCAAATTCCCTGCACAGTGCCTTGGGTTTGAAAGTATTTCCTACAGAAAATCAATCCCAGTTAGCTGGAGTTTATGCTGCCTTTCTATCCTCTTCTCCTCATCCTTCCTGCTTCATGGGTGATATCCCAAAATACCTCTTTTGGTGAGGTGATGGTATCAATGTCTGTGACATTTCTGAGGCTTTTGACATCACCACCCAGAATTTTTTCAGTAAATGACACAGGACTAGGATGGAAAATTTATTTTTATTGTTGACTATACTGAAACCTGGGTGTTATAGAGCTCGAGTTTTGCCTTTGTGTTCTTCCTCTTGAAGTTAACTGTATGCTGTGCATCACAGTCCACCAGCAAACACCACTAATAATAACAAACCTGACACCTGTAATTAATGTCCTTACTGGTACTGCCCTGTATGTAATCACACATTGGGTAGGACAGAGGAATTCATCAGAGCAGTGGGAAAAGCTAATTTATTTATATGCTGGAAGGAAAGGACAGAAAAGAAACTTGGCAGGGAGGAATACCTAGTATCTTGCTGAGAAGTGATCTTAAAGATGATGCAAATTATTATTAAACAAAAATCATTATATTTGTTTTGTGAACAGAAAAGTTAAAAAAAAATCATTTCAACTCAAAGAAAAAAAAAAAAAAACCACAAAAGAATTCTTCTTCTAGCCACAAGGAAAATTCCTTAAGATCTTAAAAGCATCTTTAAATAAAATGCATTGTGAAAGACTGCAGTTCAAATATGCACAACTCTTTTTACATATAAAAAAGCTAGAAACTATTTGCAGAGGCAAATTTGTCTGACTTGAAGTCACATTTTTGGTGATGAGGGGACCAAAATTCATCAGAATCTAGTTATAAGTCAAGTCTTCAATTAGTGTTTTGTTATCCTAAAAATATCTTAAGACTCTAGGAAGGCTGGAGAGTATTCAGTGTGTGTGTGCATGTGTGTGTATTTATGTGGGTATTTAATAGAGGTAGGTCTTTATCTTTAAAATTCCTATTTGAGTAGAGATTTAACTAGACCTTTGGCTTCTTCATGCTGTGAAAAAGGAATGTGTTAGCATTTTATTGGTGAAGCGTGTGCATTCAAAGCAGAACATGGCATTTAAAATCCTTTGGGAACATTGTTTGAGCATTTTCTCCCTGATAACGTTTGTGTTGCTCTTGTGTGGCTCTCTTCTTGTTTCGTTACTTTGACTGTGATTTTTATCTACTCACCAAACAAATTGTTCTATCTGTTTTTATAAACCTGTGCCAGAGAATTTATTTATTAAGATAATTGGTCCAGAGAAAGGAAGAGCAGAAGATTTCCCCTCTAGAAAAATGAACTTCAGTTAAACTGAAATGAAATTAGGAAAGGAAAAGGCTTCCTTCTGTTTCATCTTTTGTGTGAGCTGGAGGTGGGCATCAGATCTTGCCCCCTCCAGCCTTGCTTCTGCACATGTCAGCCTTCCTCACACCATCCCAAGCAATGCATCGCGGGGTACGCCCCTGGGAAGAAGTGAGTGACTGCAGTGGGTGGGAGAGGATGGACACTGGGGATGGCTACACTGCAATGGTCCATGCTGTTTCATTTGATCATAGCAGCAATAAACGAATGACTAAAAGTGTTCGTCTCGCTTCTCGCGAGGAAGGATAACTGTAGCCTGTCCACCTCCACTTGCAGAGATTTATCCATCATTGATGACTTCTGCTGGATATGACTGATTGTATCCAAATTGTACGGCCTTGGAGAGCTGAAGGGTTTTTTTTTAAAAAATAAAGGCAGATTCTTCCTGTTTCTCCTATGCTGTCCCACTTGGAATCACTGTTTCTGCATCTGAGCCTCTCTGGTGTTGATGTCCATATGACACAGTCCAGCCTGAAACAAGAACTCAAGGGAAACCCTAATTCTACCTTTTGTGCTTGGCTCTATCTATAACATACAGCTAGAAGCACCTTTCCTTGCAGCCTTGCCCCTTTCCTTCCTGGTGGCTATTGTGGCCATTACTATCCTCTGTAAGAAGAGTCTGTCTCCCCATGCAGTACCACGTGCTGTGATATCCAACCACAATAGGATCGTTAAGAAAAGAGCTGCAGAACTTAAATGTTTTCCCGTCCCTGGTTTGAGAGTGTTATATTGTTACAGTTGCGTTATGTGTAAAGCGAATCGGAAGAACAAACCATGGGAAACTTTTTCTTGGTAGTGTTCTTCCAGCTGTAACGCAGCGAACAAATTGCCAAAAGCAATATCCACGCTCTGAGCTTAATATTAAAGAGGAGGTTATTTTTAGAAGCTCTGCCCAGAAAGCACAAACTGTAGCAGCACAGTGGTGCACTAGTGAATTGACTGTGTGCTTTGGAAAGCCTGTTTCTTCGTAAGTGCAGATGAACGTGTCCTTGCTGAAGCTCTGTGCTCAGCCAAAGCCTCTGCAGCTGGAGTCAGGCAGCAACGAGCAGCTCCATTCTGCTTACAAATCATGTACGGGGTTAAAGAAGCTCTGGGCTTTCTGAAGAAAACATCTGGGGATGTTATCCTGTCTGGTGATCATGCTAATTTTTCCATTTGCATTGGTTTTTGACTGGGTGCTTGCCAGCAGTCCCCAAGCAGCAGTGCCAGGCATGAGCACAGGGCTGCCCCGGGGACTGTGACACAGAGGGTGACACTGGAGGGTGACACCGTGCCCCTCTCAGCACAGACCAGGTGGAGCAACTTGAATTTTTCCCAAAGCACAGACAGCCCCGTAAGCCACAGGAGCAGTGCAGGGGGAAGCCAGGCCACAGCATCTCTATGTGTGCTTAGCTCAGGCTGTACTCAGAAGTCCATATATAAATGATATCAGCCATCATTTGGGGTTCTACAGCTGCGGGAGGCAAGCTGGAATTTGGGGAAAACAATAGCAAGGAGTTAGCAAAGCTACGAGTATGGTTGATGGGTTTCTGCAATGCCCATCAGCACAACAGTCAGCAAACTGCTAAGTAGCTCAGGAGGAAAACAAGAAACATCAGAGAGGGTATGCCCATACAGGATCCGTTTCATCCCACTGTAGCAGCTGGTCTAATAGAAGCTGATGTCTCTGCTTCCACCTTTGTCTCTCCAGCAAGAAAACGTGGGTGTTAGCTGTGCTGCAATGCTGTGTCCCCATCTCGCTCCAGTGGCAGCTGCTGTTGTGTGACGTTGGCCTTTGCAGGCTGAATGCAGGTGAAAACCAGTCTGGCATTTAGCAGATGTTGGGTCCAAAACCCTAAGAGCTGCTGACTACTTCAGAATTTAAGTTCGTCTTCACAGCTATGTTGACACAGCCAGCCCCCACCTAGCAATCTTCCCTAGCAAGAAATAGATTTTACAAAAAAAAAAAAAAAATCTTTACTGATAAATTAAACCAGGTTTCCAAGTGATTTTGGCAAAAGATATACGAGGATTTTTGTACATTGCTGTTACGACAGTTAGAGGGTGTGATTATTTTTTTTTTTCTTTTTTTCCTTCACGCTCCTATGTGGCAGAGTTGGGCTAGAAAAACTTCAAATATAGACCATCCTATAGCTTAGGAATGCAAGTTGTATTTTACTATTACTCCTCGGACTGGGAATATGGCAAGTACAAGAGCACTTCACCTCCATGAGTAGCAGATGAAATTAAACGTCCATTTACTTTTCACGCACCGAAATTGTAATAGCAGCTGGAGAAAGGAGGTGAAAATTTATTTTGGCCACCAGTCACTGCAGCATGGTTGTTGCAGAGTTAGGGCTGGTCCACGGCTATGCTGCAGCCAGTGGGTTTTAGCGCGGCAATTTAACCTCTCTGCTTGCCTAGGGATTATCTGTAGGTTTTTGAAATGCATCATCTGTACCAAAAAATGGTCTTGGGAGTGTTTCTGGGACAGGTCCTCAAGCCTGTAATACCTTCCCTGCAAACCAGGAGCGTTCCTGCCTGGAGCTGTGGGTTGCACTGTGCTCTCCCATTTGCTAACTGGAACCGGTTCAGTGTTAAATTCTGTCCTTTGTTTTTACAGATCCTGATTCAGCAAGACATTAGCATATACTTGAATTCAACCATGTGACTATTTCCATGCTGAAATAAAATAATAGTAATAATAAAATTTTAAAACCTACTTTCAGGCCTGAAAGTGAAGCTTATGCTTTATAGCCACATCCAATCCCAGCCTGCATGCTGGTGTCTGAGGCATATAGCAAAAGGCTGTAATGGAGCTATAAGTGTAATCTTAATTGTTCAGCACTCTTAATGAGTCAGATCTTGAGTTTCTTGTTTAGGCTTGAGTCAGGCAAAGCTCTCCCTGGAGCTTTGACAAAACTTCAGGATCTTGCTCATAAGGATTTTCCCTTTGCCTCCACCTCACCCGCCTGCTGTGATGCACAGTCCCGGCATGCCCACCATCCACCCCACCTCCAAAATCCCCGCTTAGATCACGCTGCTGCCAGGAAGCACATCAGCTCTAACCCATCCCTTCAGACTCAGGAGGGGAAAGAGAGAGAAAAAAGGAAGGAGACAGGCAGAGCTATAGATCACATCATCTGCGGGAGCCCTGGGGCGTTGTGCCTCTGGTTTGTGATGTTTGCCTCCTTGCAGTGCAGGCGCTTTGGGCAGGGAGGCTGTCTCCCTCCCTGGTCCATCCCACCGGGCCCACTCACAGCAAGGAGCAATACAAATTCCAGATGGCATCCTGCCTCCGGAGGGCCTTCAAAGGCTTTTTTTGCTTGTCGCTAAACGAGCTGCAGCTTCAACCCCTAGCAAAGGGGCTCATTCCAGACAGGCGCCGGGAGAAGACTCGGAGCAATCCAACTTTAATCAGTGATGCTGTTAAAGCAGTCTCTCTGTGCATCAGCTCAAGTAATGCGCACTTTAAAAATGCATCAAATAAGTAAAAAAAAAAAACAAAAAAAACAAAACAAAAAATACAAAAAACAGATTTCAGTGACTTCATGCTTTTGTTTGAAAAAGGCGGGAGGGAATTAAAAATCTTTTAGAGGCAAAACCAAATTCAATTTATAAAGATATAAACCAACTGAGGGGGAAATGTAACTGAACAGAGACCCTGAACAGAGACTTTGTTCAAAAGTTGCAGGAATCTGAACAGCAGGTGAGGTCACCAGGCTGCCACAGACACAAAGAGACATGGATGACCTTGTCCAGGTCTCTTTATTTGTGCTGGGCTTACGTTTTACTTGGACCGCCTTAGGTATTCAGGTTGCAAACTCTTCCCAGCTGGGACTGTCACCATGGATTCACACGGTGGCAAGCAGGAAAGGTCCTGAGTGATTCTGCATTTCTGGGCACTTGGTAGAAAATAAGTAATAGGGTCTGGGGTTAATGCATGAAAATCAGGTTTTACTGTTGTTTTGAAAAGAGAACGCAGCCTGCACTGAATATTTCTATCCAGAAATTCTGTCCTATTTATTTATTTTTTAGATCTGCCAGGAGTCCTAAGCCACAGCTGAAAACCAGTCACTTCTGTGCAAAAATGAAATAGCTATTTTTACAGCACACAGTTGTTTTGGACAGGATATGAAGAATATTACATCTGATTGAAAGTATAACAGCAGCAGAGGTGGGCAGGATGTAATTACTCAAATTGTAGTTTGGCCAGGACACCAAAAATACCCAGTATAAAATGCCAGCAGGTTGTCGATTCATTTTAGCGTCCAGGACATGTATCTAACAGCTCCTCCGGAGATGGTACCTCCCTTAGCACAGCTAATTCTCCATCGAAGGACAAGTATAATCAACTCAATTGCTCAGCCCATTTCATGCAATACTTTCTGTTTTGCTTAACAGCCTCCTTTCCTGAAGCTGTCTAAACCCAAACTTGTCAGCTTGCAAAAGCTGCCCAGCAAAGCGTGGCTGCAGGGATCTATGACATCCTTAAATATCTATAACACAGGGTTTAAATCCACACTTGTTCCATGGGGTGGAAACATGCTCCTTGGATGGAGTAGGAAAAAGAAGTGAGTTGTAGTGATGTGTGCATTCATTTTAAGTGCCTCACGGGTGTTGCCTAGGCTTTCCTCTTCCCCCCTCCCTGGCCATGCTGGTAGAGAGGAGCTCAGCTATTTGGGGGTTAGTTGAGAGAGCTTGCTTTAGTCAAAAAATCAGTCCTGAAGCCATGAACTGTAATCAGAGCAGGATAAGTGAAGGAAATCACCAAGGAAAAAAAAAAAAAAAAAGGAGGGGGGAGAAGGTAGTAAATGTCAGGTTTTTACAGCTACAGCCATTTCCTTTCCTCATCCAGAACCTGCAGGGGAACCTACAGCAGGTCCAAAGCCCTTTTCATCTCTCCCTTGGTCACGGGGCAGTTGTCTCCTTTTCTCCCTTAGAGAATGGAAGGGCTCTGCAATAAGAAGTTATTCCTTGAACTTTGTAGGCTCGTTTTTACACATATAGTCTTTAAACAGTTCACTCTCACAGATTTCTGCTTCTGGTGGTTCTATTCATGCAACCAGACTCTTTAGCAAGGATTTGCAAGAGTAAGTTCACAAACCCTTTTGCCAGGGGGGGAAGCTTTTTTCTCTTTTCTTCCCTCACTAGAAGTAATTTGTGGCTCTATATTTGAAAGCTGCTTTTTATTGAATATAAAATTACTGTCATCCCGAAATGGTCTCCAAAGTGCCACAAAGTTGTACTTAAAATGTATGTTAATCTTTATACCGCATATGGCCTTCTTGTTTCCCGCTTTTACAATCCTTTTCACTTCTGAGAACTGTTTTTTATTTACACCTCTGTGAAAACAGAATCAATTGCCCCATACACATTGTTGCATATTCTTTGGAGAGAATGTATTGATTGAAAAACCTTCCACCAGTCTTATTAATCTCAAGCAGTATTGACTATGTACAGTTAGTTGTATGTACCAGTTGTACATGTGGAAAGCTCACAAAATAACAATATCAATAACATTCTGCAACAGAAACAATCATTTTATAAATAATGAATGTGCCATATTGAATTCTAGAAGGATTTGGGGCACTTTTTTTCTTTTACAGGCCCTGCGTCCAACTTTGTTGGCACCAATATAAATAAAAAATAAACCCGTTGCATTCAACGCAGTTGCATTCATGCAAGAGCCAATATAAGAGAGTCTTAGAGCAGTCGTTTGTCAAATGAGAAAGTAGGACATGGCATAAGTACCATCTGTGAGGAATGATTCATAAGACAAGAATGCAGCATAATCAGTTAAATAAATACTACCCTTGTGTTTTGTAGTCTAAATGGACCTTACTCCAGCACAAATCATAGTGCAAGGTCAAAGCAATTGCAGGGACACATGGAATTCCTAGAACCGTGAGAAATTAACTCCACCTTAAACTGAAGTAAAGCCAGAGACCTGCAACTATTCTTTCCCACATAGAGCAGGATCTTAATTTCTGCCTGGAAGGACATGACACGAGAAGCTGTGGCAGGTCTTAACAAATCAACTGACCCGAAGGCATGAGTCTTTGAGAGAAGACATCTAGCAGCTAGTGCTGGGTCACCACCGGGTGCGTGTGAGCGCACACCCAGCGTGGAGAGGCTGGCTCCCTTTGCAGGCTGACTGGGTTGTTCCCCTCGGCATCCCATGGACGGCGGTGGGGTATACAAGTTTTTATGTCACAGCAGCTTAAACTAAAGGAAGCTTACCTTTCAAGTGGCCCGAGCTCTCGGGGCACAGGCAGGTTTGTTAGATGCAAGGATTTGCTGGTGCTTTTGGGAAGCTGCAGGAGTGTCCGGGGTCTGGGCGGCAGAGCTGCAGGCTGGAGGCACCGCTCAGCCTGGTTTCTTGCTTGCTGGGGGGGACGTGACTGCAGCGTACATGTGCGGTCAAGGAGAAGAGAGGTGGGCAAATATAAAAGCAATGCTCAAATGTCATCTGGCAAATGGAGAGGGTGACTTGTGGGCAAAAATATTTCACCCGTGTCCTTTTTCTCTCAAACTTGGATTTTGCAAGGAGTTTGCTTTGTGTGTCCTCTGTCTGGGAGGAGGAGCCTGTGTTTTTCATAATTTTGACTCCATTAGAGTCATGATATCCTTCAAAGGCAAAACAAAACCTGACATAATACATACTTTAGCAATGAGTAAGCCCTTTAAACAGTGACTTTAAAAGGTACGAGATTGTTATGTTGAAATATGCACATATATTTCTTTTTTTCTTCGCTGAATCATCACAGGTCCTAAAGGTCACTGTTAAGATTAGTATTCAGTATCACCAACTTGTAGTGAAACAAAGACCCTGCTCAAAAAGGGCCTGAAATGAGCCCTGGGATTTTTCTTCCAGATTACATGGCCTCTCCGTTATCTTTTCTATTCAGATCTGCTTCTTCACCCTGTAGCTATTGTCACACTCAAACCCAGCACTTTTTCGGACTGCAGTGGACTTGCGCCAGGAGGAAAGTGCCCTTTAATTTTCAAGTGTTCAGATGGGTATCTGAAGACTGGGTGCCTTGGTTTAGCATCCCAGAGCTTTACATTCTTATTTCAGCAGTGCCTGGGTCTGGGTGTGCCACTTTGGACCAACTCCCTCATCATTCTCTTTTGGTTAATCACAGCAAAAATGACTCAGGCAGATACGTGCGAACAGGGCTGAGCCCCTAGGAGTATGTGTCTCCCTCTGAATGTCTAGAACTTCTTGTTCTTGCTTGTTCCGATAATAAAAAAAGGAATAGCGTTTCTTTGGTGGCGTTCTGGCATTTCTGCTGCTGTGAATCATCAAGAGGTATGTAACAACAAGAGGAAACTTTTCAGAACTTATTGGCACTAGGAGACAAGTGTTTATTTTAATCCAGCTTGCTTACATTTTCCCCTCTCTTTTACAATTCCATTTTTAAAAGGGAATGCAAATTACTGACATAATCTTAAACATGCAAAGAAGAAGAGCTTTTAGAAACTGTATGGAATGTACAATTCTAAATCTCTGCGAAAGTGCCAAACATTAAACTTGAGCAAATTCTAGTATTTGGGCACTGTCTGAAGGACAAAGGATGCTAAAAACATTGCAAATGCACTAGCTTAATTTTTCAGTTTGTGATGGATTAGCTTTAACATGCATTTTAATTTGTAGTTGGATTTTATCAGCTGTAGACAAAGTTTGATAATCTCTTCTTGTTTAATTAGCACAATCCTCTTAGGAGGAGAAATGCACAGACAATAATAATTTACGTTCTATGACAATTTCATACTGACAACCTGAAATATCTTCTTTCTTTCAAACATACCTACGTGTGGTTCTTTTAAACACCTTTGTCCTACCTTCTCTGTTGGTAGTGCATGCGTATGTGTATATGTAAGGGCTGGGGGGGAAGAGAGGGAGCTTACAGTAAAAAATGTTTCCTCTGCGTAAAGAGCCAAGAGAACGTGTAAACAGACTGCATAAATAACAGCCGGCTCCTTAGAAACCAAGAGGCACACTCACATAGAGGCTCAGCTCTGTTACGCTGCTTGAAAAGTGAATCAACTCATTAACATCGAGGCTTTACTCCAACCTTTTTTTTTTTTTTTTTTTTTCACAAATGAGGTCTGAATCTGGCCCTTTGTTTCCATGTAGAACGTAAGCATTTGTTGTTTTCCTGGAGACTTGAATCCTTTCTCTGGGGTTGGGGGGCAGGTTTTTTTCTCCTGCTATAAAGCAGAGAGACTTTATTTTCTCTGTTAAAAGTTTCACCCAATAGATCCATCTTTTTCACACTGACACTGGGTTGACGTGCCGTTGCTCATGGAGGTCCATGGCACTACTTCCATAAGGACCTGGGGGAGGTGAGTTAACACTGGACCAGTAACCTGTAGCCTGTTTGGGAGTTAAGCTCAAGTCACCAGGTTCATAAGGTTAGCACGAGCCTCTAGAAACGTGGGCTGTGGTGGGGGAAGGGAACACACTGAACCACCCCATCCCGAGAGGTCTGCAGCGCCTTGCAGCTCAGATGCTCAGATGCTCGGGCAGCCTGTGGCAGAGCTTCCCGACACCCAGTGTGCTGACGAGCAGAAGAGATGCCCTGAGCTCTCTTCTCCGTGCGAGCAAAATCCTGCTGAGGCAGGGGGCAGTGATCTGGTAACTGCCCTGTCCCATTCAGCTCCTCTGCTCGGCTAACACAGCTGTTCCTGCTGACCACAGTCAGGCTTTACCCTTCCACTGGGAAGAGCCCTTTGAGTTTCATGGCATGTAAGGCCAGTCAGGGCAAGGCTGAGTTTGTTCTATATCATACCCGTACACACATATAACCATAGAAACCTGACATAAATATTTTAGTGCATATTTTACACGGCAAGATTTTTTAGGTCAGACTTTAAAAGGACTGAGTATATTTATTTATTTTTTTCACTTACACCTTCCCTTGACGCTGTTTTTCAAAATCAAAATCTTCCCCTCTGATTCTGGCAAGCCCTGATGGTAAATTAATGCTGTTGTAATAACTTGGGCTGTGTCTTTGGAAGACATCAGTATACTCTTTTATTGCAGCTGTATCCAGAAAGCTCTCGCTGGTCCCCAGCCCTCCATGAGGCTGTTCTCCCATCCTTCCCTGCCAGTTTCCAGGCTGGAATAGATGAACATTGCCGTGTAACCACTGATGGCTGGAACAGCACTGTCAGAGGTATCATTTTCAGGCACGGTTTCAGTATGCTTGTTCTGACCTTTAGGGGAAGCAACAGTGCCCTGACATTTACGTTGGTTTATATCCCCTGCAATCCCTTTTCAATTAAAACTCATATCTATAGGGTTCCCTCTGAGCACCCTGCAACCATTTATGACAAATCCTTGATGAACCAGCATTGAATGGACCGGACTGTGCTTTCACCTGGCTTCCAGGCTGCCCTGAGCATCAGGAATCTCCTTGATTTGACCCTCTCTGGATGTCTTATTTTGGTCATGAAAATCCCAGAGCTGCCTTAAAAAGCTGTGCTGTTACAGATAGAGGCTGTGTGGGAATATTCAAGACTGCAGCGATGCAAAGCAAGAGGGCTGCTATCCATGTTGATGAGACCGGCGGTGCTCCCCGTAGGGAGCTTGGCTCTTAATGATGTGTAAGACTGGCTGCTGGACGGGTGAGAGGCTTGAGAGCAGCCAGCCACAGAGACAGCTCCATCCTCTGTCTTGCAGCAGGCTGCCCTGCGCCACTGTGAGCTGCTATCTTGGAAATACTGTGAAGAAATGCACTTAATTAATTAGCTGTTGAAGCCTGATTCCGCCGTATTGTCTGGTTCACACCGATGCCTCTGCCTTCTGTTCCCCAGAATTTTACCTTTGAAGTACCTTCTTTGAAAACTCATATTTCGTGTGCTTAGGCTCGGTGGACTAGGATCACACTTAAACCACTCACATCTCCTGATTATTCTTTTCAGAATAAATATATACAGGCATTGTTGCATTTCCTTGCTTAATCTCTGCAGGCACTTTCATTTAAAAGTATCTTTGGGTAATTACTACCCAGCCCTTCCCACAGCAGCTTTTCCGACATAGGACACAGCTTCCCGCATGACAATACCCAGATGAAAGAGCGCTCAGGTATTGTTTTATCTTTTGTGTTAATGCTGCATCGGGCCAACATGTGAAGGAAAATCTCACCCAATGTTTGCAGACCCCAAAACAGAGGACAATCCAGCATCTGAAGCAGCGATTGGTCACTGCCCGTGGATGACTGTGTGGCCAAGGGAAGGGTCTCCCAACACAAATCTCAGCTGAAGAGGCTGAAACTTAGAAGGGAGGATTGCAGGTAAATATAAATAATAGCAAGTGTACTCATTTTTATTTGGGGCAGAATAGTTTACTTCTTGTATATACCGAACAAAAGAGTTTATCCTCTTTTTTTTTTTTTTTTTTTTTTTTTAATTCACCTCTATTCTTCTGCTTTTCTGGTTAGTGCAGGATATTTACAATATTGACTTAAGAGTCCCTGAGCTGCTTTTAGGCTGGTTTTAGGCAGAATGTGGTTGGTTTACTTGTTTTGCTGCTGGCCATAGTAGGCAAAAGAAATTAAGTGCTTTATCCATTGAGGTGGTGTGAACCTGTGTGCAAGCTAGATAGAAAACCCAAGAATTCTGCTTACAGTAAATCACATCCTGGCTTTGCCTAACACTAAATATTTTTACTATTATTATTAAAATGTTAAGACTATCAAACAGTGTTTTGCAGAGCAAGCATTAGGAGGCACAGCTGAGCTTGTCTGACTTGATCCGGCAGAGGCGATGCATGCATGCTAATGAATTCGTTGCCTTATTTGTCTCCTGATATGTTTTAAAAAGTAAATTAATGTTGTTCTACCTGGTCTTTAATGAATACCTTACATCCTGCATTAGGAACTCATTCGCTTTCCCAAACTATTGCCAGCACCAGTCAGGGGGAACAGTTAGAAATTTGCTGGTGCGGGAAAAGGTAGTCTTCAGAGCTGCAGATTACCTTGATAATGGGAATTCTTCCCTTTTCACACCTATGCTTGCAGCTAGGATAGTGTTTATATCCAGCTGATGAGCTGTACTTGAAAGATTTCTGGAATAATTAAGATTGCAAAGAAAAACAGTTGCAAGTCCCCCTTTTTTTTATCAACACATATACAGGAGGTTGTCTTTTACTAGTGTAAACAAAGAGAATGATTGATGCTCTCTTGACATTTAGGACTTGTCTTAAATGCAGTGCTATACTTTTCTCAATATAGCAACTTTCCAGAGAGAATTTTTATTTTACACAACAAAAATGGGTTGGTTTTTTTGCTCTGCCTTGTGTACCCTGCCATCTCCACAGGCACTGCAACCACCTTCCCCAGCAGCCACAGCCGGCTGCAGCTCAGACACAGCTGTGACACTCAGGCTACGCAGTTCATAGTAAAGACTTCTCTTTTTGTGGGTGGTAAAACATGAGGAAAGACCATGTGGGGACAAGCTGATGGCAGCAGCCATCCCCAGATGAAGGTAAGAGCCCTCTAGACGTGAGCTCCTGTAGCACATCTCCTCCCAGAAGTTGCTCTTTCCTCTCATCCTCAGTGTCTTCCCAGGGTTATGATCCTTTTGAGCTGGTTCAAACCACATCACGCCGTGGTTCCCATGAGAGCAGAAACCCAGGAGGGTGGGCTGCAGGCAGGTTAGCCTCCACGTCAGCTTCCGAACGCTGGGCTGCTTTACATGCATTGATGTGCCCCTGCGCTGTCAAACCGCAGCCAGTGCCTAGATAAATACAGGATGCATGTTTTTAGCACAAAAGTCTTGCCCTGCCTGTCTCTGCTTTCACATGCCCACTTAGAAAATGAAGATAAGGATGCTCAATTCCCTCCTGAGAGAAGAGCAAGAGGTGTTTGTTTATGTGTGTCAAGTACCAGGAAACACAGAATGGCAAATGCTGATTTTAATGCTGCTCTGGAGGAAGGGAGCAGACTCGAGGCAGTGACAAGAGGCAAGTCGGGCTAATGAATGACAAAGTCCAGGTCCCTGTCAGTCACTGCTGCTCCACACTGCTGCTCAGCAGGCTTTATTGCTCTTATTTCATGTTTCAGTAATCTCAGCATTGCAAGAGCAGAGTAAGAGATAGCCCACATCTGAGGGAGTTTCCGTGTAACTGAAGAAGAGATGAAAAAGCCAAGGGGAAAAAGAAGGCAGAGGCAGGCCCAGGTGGCGCAGGATGCCTGCAGCACCAGGCAAGGGGCAAAGCCCATTCTCCTGCACTTTTCTCTGTTGCTCTGTGCATTGGACCAGGCTCTTCCCTAGAAATACCTTGTGTGAATGAAGCGATGCCCAGAGACACCTGATGTGGGGTGGCCCTTGTCAATGCATTGGGGGTGATGCATAAAATGGACAACTACATGAGATGGGGTGTAGAAAAACCCTACTGCAAGGCTTGGATTTTTATCTAAGGGTCTTTCCTTGGATTTCTGGTGGGAATACAGCACCTACACAGGTGTGTGCTGCAGGAATGCCTTCCCACAGCCTCCCAGTCCACCAGTCACCAGGGACAGGGTCTGCCATCGACACTGCTGTATCACTGCATCCTCCCTGCTGCTGAAACATCCTTAGGATGTTGGATCATCAAAGCTCTTTGGTGCAAATGAGGGTTTTCACACAGACTTTAACTGGCACTATATCCAGCCCTTGCTGGATAATTTCTTTGACTAATTTAGTCATTTAACATTTTCAAATTAAGTATAAATTACAAAAAAAAAAAAAAAAACCAAAAAAAAAACAGTGAAGAAGGAGGGAAAAATGGTTGGTTGTCTACTACCAATTTTAGTGTGTAATATTTCTGACACTATGTGTAAGTTTCTCTATGGACTAAAGATCTCATGATTTATTGAGCCATTTATTAATTAGAAGATTACAGCAAGACTGCTTCACAGTAGCAAAAAAAAAAGAAAAATAGAGTTAGAGTTAATTATAAATGCTGTAAGAGGGTATAAGAAGATTCATAATCCAGTTCACCCTTTCTTCCTGCTTCAAGTTATCCACAGAAACACTTAAAAGATGTTGAACTTTAAACCTGCTAAATCCTATTCAGCAAAAAGATCTTAAACTTGGGTAGATGCTGTAATGTCTGTTCTTAGCCAGGTCAGGTCTAAATGCATAAAATACAATTTCAGCATTAAAACCTGTCTGCGTCTTGGTTGTTCTCCTCCTCCTTTGCCAGAGCTAAGCTGTGTGCCTTTGCATTCCAGTGTCTGCAGAAGTTCTGCTCTCCGTTCCCTGTGACACCTCCTGTAATTTACATCTTTCTCTTTGGTCTTTAAGGACCAGCTCCCTGCCCTTAAAGCACTGTTAGAAGACTATGGTTCCTGTCACCTGTTCCTCCAACACATCTTCACTTTTGTGAAACAAGAAAATCTGATTCTTGTCTTTTGCTAAGAGTTTTGTTCCTATTTCCCATAGGATTCTTTTTTTTTTGTCAGCTTAATAGCCACAAGCTCTCTCTTTGTGCTTGATAATCCCTTTGATCTTCTTCACTCATTGCTCAGCAGAGTGCCATAAGGACGTTACTACCTTTAATCTTTTTTGCTATTGATCAGTAATATTCCTGTCTGCTGCTTTTCTGTGATTCCTTTGCTAAAATTGCCACTACATCCCCTCTACGTTTTCATGAAGTGTCATAACATGGGTAGCACTTCAGGAGAAGATCATAGTTGTTGGAATGAGCAAAGAGTTCGAGGAGAAAGGTTAGGACCTGTAACAGTAAATTTTTTGGAAGTTTTACATATTTGGACTGTAGTATTTTTTTCTATATAGGGAAAGAAATTCATGTTCAGTCCCCATTTCTGGTGTTTCAAGCTGTCTCTGATGATTTTCTCTTCAAGGCATGAAGAAGGAATTCTGTAAATTCTATGAACTCCCATTTCTAGTGTCTCTCAATGATTTGTGGATGGAAGTACATCCTTTTACAAGGCAAACAGGGTATTTCCAAGAGTGAATAATACAAACTCAACTCAAGATCCAAGAACACCTAGCGTTACTTCTGCTTCTTAAAGTAGGTCATCGCCAAGAGCAGATTAGCTGATGATGTCGCTGGTCATAACAGGGGATGCAAAGTAAAACCTAACCTGCCTTCCACAGTTATGTTGCCTAAAAGCAATAGTAATAATAAAAAAAAAAAAAATGTACCCTGTGAAGAAAGTGAGGCCAGCATGACTCAGAGATTCAGAAAAGGTAGGCATTGGATCCAGTAGGAATATTTTGCATATGTTCATCATTCTGGATATTATTACATTTCACTGCACATGTGCTTCATCTGCCACATTTTGTATATAGATTTTTAATCGTCTAGGTTGTGAGGTGGAGGAGGAAGGAGACAGATTTGGTTTTGCATATTATTTGCATATATGTATATCAGGACTCTTTGCAAAACTGTAATTCAAATATAAGTTAGAATTTGGAGTGTTCCAAGTAATGAAGCACAATTACAGACTTCTGTGAAACTACAGTTGTAATGCACCAGTGGGACAAATGACTTTACGTTAATCTCTTATCATTTAAAAAGGCCAGACGCTGGGGTGGTAGATTCAGCTCACACTTTGTTACAAAGGCATGTTCTGCTCTGCCACAGGTAAGGAGGTGGAAAAGGGGGGTCTCCAAGACCCCATTTTTTCTAAACCCTCCCAGATGGAAGGTGGCTGTGTTGGGTGGGGGGCGGTTAAATGAACTTTGTTGAATGTTTATTCTGGTAGTACCATCTCCGCCTGCTGTGGTTAGAGGTAGTGCTGTCTTACCTGCTTATATCTTCTTTTTTTTTTCTTAGTCGATTAAATAAATTAATTAAGAACATTCTGCTTGCTTGAATTCTAAACAAGCAAAGTATGTTGCTGCTCCACTTATGTGACTGAAGGTCTTGCGTTCCCAGAGGAAAGGGTCTCTTCCTCACAGCCCTGTGTTCAGACTTATTTTATAACCAGAAGCAAAGCTGAGTTCCTCTAACAGACCAGAGGCTGTGGGTGCTGAAGTGTCAGGGTTCGTGATGTATGGCGGAGTGTCACGTGTACGGAGAGAAATTCTCCCTTCCACTCCCTCTGTATTCACACCTGGCATCTGTGAATTATTGCATATTTTCCTGGCCATGAGAAGAGTAATGGGCATAAGGGAAAATTCCTATCTGGCTTCACCCTGGAATCTGGAAGGTGGCCGTTTCCAAACATCCACCCAGGCTGTGCATGAGAGAACATGGGGCTTAATTCACTACATAAATTCACCTTTTAATCCCATATGGTGCAATTCTGCGAAGCCGTGAAGCCACCTTACTCTCTCCAACCCTCTCCCCGGTATAACCGCTGCTGCTGTCATTTGTGTCACTGTCGGACCTAACAGCTCCTCCTGAGTTCGGGGGCTCCATACCGCAGGCACCGGTCATGGACTGTGTGTGCCCTGAAGACTTCTGTAAATGGGACAGATGGAGCATGAAGGGGAAGGGGAGGTGGTTCACCAGGGTGGCACAACTCAACAGTGGCAAAACATGAAACCTGCTGCCAGCCAGTGCAGCACACTCACTGCAGGTTTACATAATAGCTACAAAATATGAAAATACATATTTTCACATAATATTGCATGATATCTAATGCCCAATTGCGTCAAATGTGAGAAGGTAGACAAGAGCTGGTTATAAGCACCTGCAAGGTGATGTTTGCCATGAAGCATAGGGGGGGCAGAGCCAGAAATGGTTGGGAGAAACAAGAAAAGCAAATGAAAGGGGACCAACATCCTTGCACCCTGCTGTGTTAACATCTTCTGATCTCACGGCACATCTTCAGTGGCCTGAAGTGATTCTAGTACTTATGACTGGTGGTATTTTAGGAACTACATATCAGGGGACTTTTCAGGAAGAGGATGGAGGCAGAGGTTGTGCAGTGCAACTCTGGATTTCTAGATGTTCCTCAGCTTGTGGAAAATTGTGGGGTTTAATGGAGCTGGAAAGCCCATCTGGAACCCAAAGACCTCAGTCACATATTTATGGGTTAAAGCCAGGCTGTCGGTGGGACTGGCTGTCTATCTGCAGCCCCATTTGATCCCTGTCAGTCCCGTGGGGACCCCCTGTGCTCCCCAGCGCCTGCTATCTGCCTGGCAGGCATCCCCTCTGCAGGTGGGAGCACAGTCAGCTGTTTTGCAAAGCTGGAGGGTTCACTTTTAGCATCATTCGCTGTTTCTTGAATTATTTATTGGAATTATGCTGCTGATCCACAGCAGCATTGCTGCTGTGCATCATATCCAGATGTCTGCAAATGCACTGCCAGGGCCAGATCCTAATTTTAGCTGCCTTTAGAAAATATTGTCCTCTGGGCTGAGGCCCTATTTCTGTTCCTGTTGAACCCTACAGCTAAGCAGACCACTGGCTTGCGGAGCTAAATACTGTTACTCTGAAAGAAAGAGATCAGCAAAGGGCTCAGATTTTACCAGTGCAGGATGATGTAAGGCTTCCTCTGCATCGTTTAAAAGCCCAGGTGGAAGCATGGAGACCTCTTACATGGCCAAGAAGCAGAGAGCTGGAGCCAGGGCAGAGTAAGGGTGACCTACACTAAGGACATTGCAACTGTACAGCTCTATCCCCTGTGCATGGCAAAGCCCCAAGACTACAAACCCCAGTTAAGCCTTTGGTAGCATGTGGGAGCTGTAATGGGGGTTCTGGAGCTTTAGTAAAGTCAGAGCAGTGATATTCATAAAAACTCACCTGCCGTTAGGACATACTGTAATCCAGCCTGAGGTTCCTCATCTAAATGAATTACTAAGCAAACATAATAAGCTGCATCTATTTAGTGACAAATATAAGTCGTCCACCAGGAACCTGGAGTCAGGATTGGTTTTGCTCTGTTTAATGACATGCCGGGCCAGCCTGGGAAATGGAGATCTCTCCCACTACCCAATAAGTGACTCTCCATGGAAAATGTCAATCCAACATATGCCAGAGTTAGAGGGTTATTTATTTGGGCAGTTCTGAGTTGTTCACATACCGGGTTTGTTAATATTGTAAGGCTGAAGTTTATTTCCCTGTTCTGATCAGTTGGCTCATAGGCCAATTTGAACAGCGGGTAGGACAGGAGTAAACATCAGAAAATCAGAAAATCCACAAAATGTGTGCAATGGGGAGCCAGTCCTGTTTCTTCTCACAGCCCTCTTTGCTTCCCAAATTAAGCAACTGATGTGTTATGAAGCTGTGCATGTAGGAGCACACTAGGTTGTCCCAGCATGAGGGAGTTTTTGCAGTGGACTCATATCTCTATTGCTGGCATTATTATTGACACCAGTAGTAATCTTATGCATGCAACGTCTCCTGGCTGAGCATTTGGGGCACGGTGCAACTTGTATTTGGAGTGATGCAGGAGGCTTAACCACATGGGTTTCTATTCCACACTGCTTGTAAAAGGTGTGTTTATTAATAATAAAAGTCATGGTGGGTAGCTTTCTGGCTGAACTGCTGTGAGAAACGGGATGCCTCCACCATCTCTCAGTGGGCCTCCCCATCCCAGACAGCAATACTCTAATTAACTTTTGTCAAGTGGTTCATTGAATCTAGCAAAATGGAGTGATCCAGAGGTGCCTACAGATCTGTCAGCTGCTGCCTGAAAAATTACTTTCCAGTCTCCACAAGGAAAGTGGGGGGAAAAAAGACTTTCTGGTGATCAGTCTTCTAAATGCAGCCTGTCCTGGGACAACAGATGCACACGAACTGAAGGGACACTCTGGGGAATGGAGCAAAACCCAAAACTCTCAGGATTCATAAATGAAAGAACCAGAGGGGAGGAAGAAAAAAAAAAAAAAAGAAGATCTTCCCTAAACTGCATGGCTCAGTAAGGAACACTTCTGCAAAAGGTGGTAATAGCACTTCTCTTAAGATGGAAAATAATGATGAACCACTGGGACTGAAATATTTAGTGTCCATTTGAAGAAGAGTTAAAAAGTAGCAGTAGAGCTTTCCTGGAGTCTGCGTGCATGTGTAAAATCAAAAGCCTGAATCATAAATTCTTATTTCCCTCATCTCTCCTCTCTCCCAAATTCATAGATATTAATACAAGATGAGACTATTACGATCGTTTTTTCTGGCTTGGCACAGTATCTGGAGGGAGATTATTTCCATACAAGGGTCCTGCTGTGCCTTTCCCATCCCTACAGTTTTCTCCCCACGCTTGGATGTTATATTTTTCTGGGGGTTTGCAGCCCGCTGCACCCCCCGACAGCACTGCTGTATCCCCATTGCAGTCTGCCTGTGTATGCAAAATTGCAAGATTGGCACCTTTGATTGCAAGCTTGTCGGGACAGGAGGCATGTCTTCTGTTCCATGAACTGCCTAGCACATTTTTAGCACAGTAATGATAATAATCACACTTCTGAAATATGTTCCTCAAGCATAAAATTACTTCGGTACCTAAAGAAAGTCTTAGCTGCTTCAATCCACACTTTAGGTCTTGAAGACCCTACAAGAAGCCCTGGGGGTAGTTTTTAACCCTTAAAGATGCTGGAAATACTCTATACTTATCTAACACCAAACCTACATCAGGAGCCAGAAACTTGGCATTTCTCTGCTGAGACTCAACCGAGTAAATGTCCTCAGAGCCTCCCCTTTTGGGTCCAAACACACCCCAGCATCTGTTATTTCTTCCCTCTACTGCATTTCTACATGCTTTTCTACTAATACAGCACTCCTCCTGCATGAAAGCGGTAAGATTTTAGCTCCCCTCTGAACCTCAAATCTCCTCTTTTCCAGGGAAAAGTGGGGTCCCCATCAGCCCCGTTCCCATACAATGGAAGCTGCCTACATCATTGCACACAAATACGTTTTTGGTATTGGTAGTCTCCCACCTGTTCATACATGCATGTATATGTGTGTATCTATTGAAAAAAAAATCTGCGTTTCTTTGTATCTGTGTGTATATGAAATAGGAAGTGTAGAATATTTTCCACTTCAGTCTTGTTATTAGTTCCCCAAAATACACCCCTAACAGCATATGTAAAATTGCATAATTTTACAGTGCTGATTTGTTCTGAAGTCATTTCAAGCAGGGAATTTGGGCTACGTTGTGGAAGTTCAGGAAATCATTAAAATCTGACTTATAAAATTGTGCCAGACAGTGAAACTACCAGCTACTCCCTTACTCCCTTCCCACATCCAAATATTATAATTATGGGATTTGTAAGGTAAACTTGAACATAAATCCTTGCTTACATTTTAAATGTAAAGACATGTAAATGTTAATTACATAGTCTTTAAAAATAACCAATTAATTTCTTAACTTCCAAACTCAAGGGGTAGATTTGGAAAGTCCCACTTTTGAGGCTGCCTAACAATTTGAGCTGCTGTTGACATAATGGTTTTTTTGCTACATATTGTATTTTCTGGTAATAACATAATAGGCATAAATTTGATCCACTGTAAATGCATGACCAAAAATAGAATTTAAAATCGTTGGCTGTTCAGGAGGATGCACAGGACATTTTATTGTTGGACAGTATTTCATGTGAAGCTTAGAACAAGCCTTTTTGACTGTAGATGGGTTTTTTGTTTAAGTCTTTGAACAGTATATCAAGAATCATTGTCGACTTTTGAACTATATTGCCTTATGGAATCATAAAAATATTAATCTATACAAACTGTAAACCCGTGTCTTTTCCAAATTTGCAATTCACCATTCAGCTCTGCTTGAATAAATCACACAGGATTTTAAAAGTCAAAATGCTTTTTGCTGTCAATGCTCCATTGCAACTTCTTGTTTAACCTGGTTATTTCTCAGGGTGAATTTTTTCCTCCTGCCATAATTATTTCTAATTGAATGTAGTTAGCTGCTACTCCATTTTGCACAGGAGTGGCTGCCCATCAGTACAAATTTTAAATTTCCCATTGCTGATCTGTACGAGGAGGCTGCATTTGACTTACAGTGCAACAGAGGCGTGAGGATTTGTGCAGCCCTGAATCATGGGGCAGCACAAACGTGATCCTGCTCAGATGAGGAAAGACAACTGTCCCTTTGCTTAACTAACTAAAGGGTGCTGCGTGGTCCTCACCACCATTGGAGTCAGACCCTCGAGCTGGGAAAGCCGCTGCCTTTCGAAGCTGCCAGTTCCCCGCTCTTCTTCCTTGTGCATACTTTTTGTATTTGTGGGAGTTCAACAGTTTGTCACTTGGAACCGATGATTTCCTGCTTTCGATAACCTTTCTTCAGGTCACCTCAAAGCAGTTTAGGTGCCCTCAAGTATGTGGGAATTAATGTGTCCCCATGGCAAAGTGCGGCTCCCCAGCCTCGCGCAGGCACTGCCATCGTGCTAAGACTTCTTGAGCACCATCTCCAAGTTCAGCCAAATAACACTGCTCAGATGGCACCAGTATGAGTCTGAGAGAAGGACAAAAGGCTCCAAAGGTGCCTAATCAGGTCCCTGCTCCTGTTGCATGGATGAGCAATGCAGCACCTCATGCAGCTCGTGTGGATAAGCTGCTGCTCTGCTCCGCAGGGTGTTGGCTCTGGCACATCCGCGGTACAAAGCTGGGATCAGTGGAGGAAAATGAAGTGCTAATACTGTGTTATTAAAGCAAACTGCTGAGTTTGCTCTCCCCTGTAGAAGTGGAATTCTTCACGGGGAGAAGGCTCAGCATTTCCAGCAGGGTTTTCTGAGGTGCCCCAGGGGCTGTTCGGTCTCTTGACGTGACCTCTGCCAGCCCGGCTGGAGAGCCATGGGCTGCTGGGCACCCACCGTCCCCACAGCACTACTGCACGAGGAGGATTTGACCTGCTCAGCTCCCAGAATTTGCCCTTCTTTCATCCTTTGCTTTGTGGGATGCTTTTCATGCTAATATTTTGGAGAGCTGGAGCGTTATCCCTGTACCGCCAGCAGCCTCTGTGCCTGTGGTATGTAAATTTGTAGTCTCCAGAACTGTTTCTACGTGAAGTTGTGTCTCAGGCCTATTATCATTATTTAATGTCACTTTTGCAGCAGCATAACAGTAAAGCTTTTTATAATATATATTATCATTCTGAACTTTGTTGTTAGCAAGACAAAGCAGAAATAACAGTATGCTGGGTTCAGCCATCAATATAGAGGGGTCTGTCATCAATCAAATCCATAAAGCTTTTAAGCTGTCTTGTTTTAAATTAAGGTTTACAATGCATTACAATGGGATATTTAAAACTGTGTACATGTTTTATCAGCTCCTCATGACTCTGTAAATGCTTTCTGATTAGTAGGTCTAAACACAGCAGACTTGATTCAAAGCTGACTTTTACAATTAAATCCATTTATTTTGCAGGATGTTGCCTCTATTGCATGGGGGGTGTCGGGTCTCCATTTTCTTTCCTCATTAAAGGCAAAATTAAATTGGAAATGACTTTGATATTTGCTGGTATCTAGCAAGACTTGATAAAACTGTTGAATTACATGTTTGCTACTATATGAAGACTTTGGGCAGGATGTGCCATTGTAGTAGTGAAAGGGAAATATGTAAAAAGGGGAAATATTTGTAAGGGTAATATTTGTAATATAAATATATATAAGTATATATGCCATCCTTTACAATAGTGCTCACATGTCTCAGTGTCACAGCTGCTGCCATTTGGGTACCTCAGGGAGACATTAACGTGCTGTAAAGATCTCGCATTCATTTAGACAACACAGAAAAGGATGGAAAGGGAAACAGATGCGAAATGGCTTGTCTGCAGTCAGACAGCAATTCAGCAGGAGAACTGTGATTACAACCAAGTCTCCTCATTTACAGCCTGGTGCTCTGAATTCAACCAGCCGAGATCCCCTTTCTTTTCCTTATCATACCTGCACGCCCCGGCCGACAGGTAAGAGAAGCCCTGCTTAATTTGTAAGAGTAGATGCATCATTGTCAGCGGCAGGGGAGGCTTCATCCACAGTGGGAGAAGGTCCCACCTAATGCTGCTCCCACACTGCTAAGCATCTGCTCTGGCACTAGGTGTTTAGTGTGGGATGAGCTAGGTTTGATATGTAAGAACAGTTTTGTTTCCAGCCCTAGGCTTCTCCAGTAAACCTGGCAAGAAGGCAGTCCGCCTGAAAAGTTTTGTGATCCACTCAAAGAGGAAGAACGGAGAGATGAAATGGGATATACAAGCTGTAGATGCAAACATATGTGGCATGGAAATTCAGTTTGATGCTTGAAAATGTCTTTCTTCTTCCCTTTTCCATTTAGAAATTTGAAACCCCATTGACAAACATCTTTGGGGTTCAGCGGAAGAGCTGCGGACAAACAGGAGTGGAGGAGTTAAGAGCAATACGCAGAGATGTGGCAATGGAAGAGGGCTCAGTGTGGAAAAGTAGAGCCTACACGTGCAGGTAAGGTGAGCGAAGTCCTGATGGGAACGGAGCAGATCAGCAGTTTCAGGTTGAATCATAACCGTACTGCCAAGAGCGACTGCTCTCTGCAATCTTCGTTGGCACTGTTAGATGAAACAGAATAACCTTCTCGGTTTCAAATTCAACCCACATTACGTTAATGGGTATTTGAGTCATGCCCACAGTCTGTGCAATGGCAGGAGAAATCAGAGGCATAGATCAAAAGCTCAGATCAAACCTAAATATTCTCTTCACAATCTTAATAAAGGTTGCGGTCAAGGCAGGAGCTGGCTTCTAACTGTAACTAGACAAGACTGACAACTAAATGAACGGGAAATCAAAAGCCAGTTTAATTGTTGCCTGTTGTTATTGTCGAAATGACCGGCTAATTAAATATTTATTGTTTACTGGTTTCAAGCATACATTTGGCATGTTGGGATACTGTGTAATCAGTAGATCATACATTTCCCCAGAACAAAATAGTAGCCTCACAAAAGCCTGTTGTGAGAATTAGCTGGCTAATGGGCTTGACTCACCCCCGTGAGCACCGAGGGTGCAATTTGCAATTGAGGTTTTGAGTTCCCAGCTGGAAGTGCTTCATGCTCCCATTGCATCTCCCAGCGGGGAGGCGCCGCTCTGCGCCTCCAGCCTGGGCTCTCTCGGAGCCCTGCCAGCACACGCTGCCCAAGAGAGGCAGTGATTTAGTGCAGCTGGCTCTGTCCTCCTCTCCTTGCTGCCCTCACCTCCTGTCCGGCCACGTCTGGCTCCCGTGCTTGCTGGCTCATCAACTGCCCTGAGGAATGAGGTACTGCTCTGCTCTTCCTAAAGGGAAGCTTCCCAGAAAGCAGGAATGTCCGAGACTCCAGAAATCAAGATGCTATCTGTGCCTGAGCTACAAACTATTGGCTTTTTCCATCAGCAGGAAAAATAGAAATCCTTCAGGATCACACAATCTGCCAAGTCTTAGATGAATGCTGGTCCTTTGGGATACAAGTGAGACATGTAAGAAATGAGGATAACGCAAAGACACCTGCAAAGGTGCGCAAAGTCTTAAGATGTTCCTTGTGCTCCCAGCTGCAACTTCCCAGGAATGGTACTTTAGGGTGGGGGAGGAAAAACATTTGCACCATACCATGGCCCAAGTGTATGGCAGCGGCTGGGTATCGAACCTGAGAGATGCTCCTGTGAGACCCTTGACGGATGCAACACTGCCAGCTGCTCTTGGGAGGGGGAGACCACGCTCACAGATTGCACAGCAAAAAACACTTCATGCCAAGGCTCTCAACGGAGCCTTTTCTCTGATTTCCACCCCTGGGCGACAAGGCTGGGTCTCAGCAGACTGTCAGCCTCACACGCACCTGCCTAACGGCAAGGAGGGAAGGGGCAGAGGGCAAGGGGAGAGCCAGACCACCCTCTCTCCACCAGCAAATGTTGCAGGGAAAGACTGCCAAGCTGCGAGCAAGCAAGGCTGGGAATGCTCACGGGCCTGGAGACATCTTTATTAGGAAGGAGGAGGAGAATCCAGGCAAGCAAAGCCAGGAGGAAGGAGGGAAAGTCTGCAAAAATGAGAGCGGGCTCAATTGCAGGGAGCTTCACTCGGAGCTATCCCTACCAACAATCAGGCCTTTTTAGTCACAAAATAAAAACAAACCAAAAAAAAGCAAAGTTGGCATTTGCAATTTCTCAATTAAAATATAATTTACACCCTGCGCGCTCTCTCAGATCAAAGCAGGCTTTATTCACCCAAGTGTGAAACAATATTTACAGAAACATTTTGTGGCTTAATACGCTGCCTGGACGTTTCAGCCACCTGCCCGCACATGGACATGCGCACCAGCTCCGTGGGCCAAAGGCAGCTCCACTTCCACAGCCCAAGGCTGGTGCCTGGGGATCAGCAGGAGTGGAATTTCCCCAGAGCTCATCTGGCTGCTCGGGGCTCCCTTTGTGGCCCAGGAATAAAACCACACTGCTATAAAGTGCAATCCATCAAAGCCTGTGCTGGCTGGGTCGGCTGAGTCCTTCCCTAGGAGCCGTCCCTTCCTACAGCAGCTTCTGGGCCTTGCCAGAGGGTCTTTACCCCTGCCAGCTCCTGATTTCAGGGGTTTTTTTTTCCTGAGTGAATAGGGAGCCTTGAGAGTGAAATGGAGTTTTACTGGGCTGGGAGGACGGAACTAAAGTGGGAGCAGGGATGTTCTTGTAGAGGCCTGTGCTAAGGAGGAGTTGAACCGCTGAAGGGTGCTTTCCTCTCCAGCAGCTACTCAAAGATGAAAAAAAACGTGTGGAGAAGGGTTTGCACTTTGCTACATAATTTCTGATCATTTTGATTCATTCGTGAAGGCAATTGCCTTCTAGTTCTGTCAATCCCAGATTGCTCTGAAGAGCTTTTGGCATAAATAGGATTGGAACAGCTTTCTGGTACTTACCTTTTTGGTATGAGGTATTGGCATGAGGTCTTCCAGTGCAAGGATTTAATCTGTATAGAATCACATACTCCTTGCAATAGCTTCATTAGAAGATTTTGGTTACATCAATTTTTTTTTTATTTATTTTTTTTGCAAGTTACCTGCATTCAAGGGCAATGAATATGCAGTTTGTGTTTAGGAAAAAAATCTTCATGAAACTTAATGGAAATTTTATAACAAGCACCCCACTTTCATTAATTGGTTCCCTAATTCAGTGAAGCATTAGTCATATAATTAATTTTAAGCATTCGATCTCTACAATCAAAATTGCTGGCTCTGATCCGAAGCAAATCAAACTATCAGCAGCTTTGCCATTGATTTCCATGGATGGGATCCAAAGGAACTATGCACATGTTAGAATTAAACATATCCTTAATTGACTTGCTGGGGGCCATATTTAGATCTTCTTAAATCACCTGTACCAAACAGGGCCCTACAAGTACTTATAACAAAAGTGGGAATGAAAAGGTAGTGACCTCCCCAGAACGGTGCCCATCCCTCAGGACAGAAGCTTACCCAACTCTTTGTTGTGTCCTCCTAGGGTTTTGCTCACGTACCTAAACCACTTGCTAAATTAGAAATCTCTAGCCACTGTGACATAGACTGTCTCAGACTGAGAAATATGTGGGACCAAAACCTCCCCTTAGCACCTGACCGGGTCACGGGGGATCAGCCACCTACCCTTCCCCAGTTGTGAAGAAATCTAATAAATCCTGGGTTGAGGGCCTTTTGTGCTTCCCCCCCCCCCTCCTCCTTTTTTTAACTTACTATTGTTATAACATTAGCTCTACACACTCACATCTTATTTGTGAGCCAAAGAATTATAGATAGTAATTGGGTAATCTCTCAGTTATCCCCAGTGACGTAATTATCATCATTAACTGTATTTATTTCACTAATTTGGAGGATTTCTTTTGGGGGTTTCATTCTCCAGGCCTATTAGTTTGACTGATTATTGGGTATACTGGAAATAGCAAGGCAGAATTACACAATTATTTCAAAAACGATGGGTCATATCTTACAAAACACAAGGTAAAAGAAAAACTCATTCTATTTCAGGGATATATCTAAAATCAGGACTTTCAGTTCAGAACCTGATTATGTAAATTAATGAAGTTTCATCTCTATTGCACTGAGTTTCTGAATATACAGTGAAATTTGTTGTGTTATGCTACAACAAGAAATGGCTACTGTAAATTGAAAGTCAATGCAAACAGCAAACATAATGCCTCAAGGAAAGAGTGCCATGATCTGAAATTTTGGAGGTAATGCAACTTCTTTGTCTGACTGGTGCACTTGTACTTGAGCGTAATTAAAAAGCCCTGGAAGTGAAAGTAATTCCTGCAGCTTTGTACCAGGAGATGGATCACCCAGCTAATGAGAAAGATCTCATCCACATAGTCTCCACAGCAATGTCAAGCACAGGGGGGCTTTCAGCCCCATCTTGCTGCTGTTGAATCACAAAGGATGACTTGGGCTTCGTATACAGTGCTACTAACTTTTATATTTAGGAACACATGTGATAGCTGGTCCAGCACCACCAAGCAACAGATGACATTTCTTATTTCTTTCCACCCCAATTTTCTGTGTGTTTGTTGTGGGTTTTTTAAGAGCCTGAAGCAGAAAAATATAACTGTTGGAAATTGCTTTACATCAGTTGATTATCTCTGGCTAAGTTGAGAGCATTTGGCCTTGCTTATTTGAAATAATTTAACACGAGAACCCCATGGAGGGTGGTAATTTACAGGGTATAGTCTCAATTGTGGTATGTACATATTGCGAGGCAAAGGGCGGGGGAACTGCCAAACATATTTAGATAAATCTTTGAACTGCTGCTTATTATTCCAGGCTGTGTCTTGTTTCAGTAGACCAAATGCTGTTAAAATCAGCAACGTGCTCATATTAGAAGCAAAATCATTTGATGCTCTTTCTCTGCTCAGAGCCACGAAACCTAAAATGTTCAGTGTAACCTGTAAGTTCATCTAAATGTGTTGTACGTCCGTGTATGTTTGCAGGGTTTAAGTCCGGTGCTCTGTTGTAGGTGGAAGGTTGCTTTTTGTTCTCCCCAAATTCTCTCAGGTTAGTACCTCGTGCTTCTTTAGGCTACACTGCCCCATCAGTCATCACTGCCACCTCCTGCCTTCTGCCGGCAGAGCCTTCTGTTACCTGCCTGCTTTGGTGGCCACCCAGCAAAGCCAGCTCCTTACTAGCACTTGCTATGGATGCAGTTTTTGATTAATTAAAGGATTATCTTGAATTTTGATTGTTATTTCTTTAATTACGACCGGTGAATTGCAATACTGTTTCAGTAACCAAGTATCTGTTTTATACACAAATATTGGCTTTTTGGTCTGATGTGGCAGAAGCCTACTCACACCTCTGCCAATACCTTCCTCCTAAGTAATTGGTTTTCTCAAGGTTATTTATTTAGATGACTGTTTGATAGCAGACTGCAATTTTATTGTCTTCAATACACATAAAACGAGTTTTTCTCTATTAATTGTCCTCTGAACGTCATTCTTTCACTCAAACTAGAGCCAAAAGACAAGACCAGTCACAGATCAAATGCCAATATCTGGTGTAAATCTGTGTAAGACAATGGATTATACAAGCAGAGAATCTGGGCCCGTATATATTAGAGAAAGTGAGAAATAAATCTTACCTGTGCTGAGAGACTGCATTAGCTTATTGTGCTTGTAAGACTTTGAAAAACCTAATATAGATTCCTGTAGTGGATGAGCAGAGGGAGCTCCATCATTTCCTACGTGCATTTGGCAAGCCCAACCGCTACGTCAAGCTCCTTTGTGCCTTTCTTTTTCTGTCTTGTTAAGAGCAGGCAGCGAGTTTGCTCACATGAAAAGTTAACTGGTTAAACTGGATTTCATCTCACCCACTAAAGGAGCTCAGGTGAAAGCAGCCTGATTTCAAGGTACAGTGGTGTTAAAATTTAATGTGGTTTAGCCAGGGCGCTCTTAAATCACATCTCTGTTTAACCCCGATACCTTCCCTGAGTGTCCCCCGAGTTGCCAGGGCACAAATTAAGCCAAGATTTTCTGTATTTTCACAGGCCATGGGAAACAAGGTAGAACCAGGAGGGTGCCCACCCATGCGGGATCTCATCCCTGTGGCTCATTTCCATGTTTCCAGAACAAATTTTTCCCCAAAGGCAGACCTGGAGATATCTCTGCTGAGTCTCTCGACACCCCGTTTCTCTCTCAGACCTGGAGCAATTTGATAAGGTAGGAAGCTCAGCTTTCGCTTAAGATATTTTGAGCTTTGCTCATTGCAGAGAAAAGCCCGAAGGCATGAAGTGGGGATATCTGGGCTCAAAAGCCGGACGGCAAAATAAACCTCTTGCCTCAAATATTAATACTTCAAGCCTTTTCTCATGATCCTGAGGAATGAGGGTGGTGACATAATTTTGGGGAGACCTGAGCACCTGTGATTAACTGTGCTGCTCACCCCTAGAGAAGGAGCTGCTGAATCCCATGAGGTTTAGCCGCCTTAGTGGGAAATCAGAGGTACAAATGAGCAGGAACAAGGGTATAGCATATTCTCGCCATTTCCTAGCTGTTGCTGTTACATGGGGTTACAGCACTGAAGGATTGTATTTAAATCCCCAAAAAGGTTTCCAATTTAAAAAAAAAATAAAAATATTCATGTTTTGTAAAGTTCACCCTTCAGTGTAATCTTCCAGTGATTTAGAAATGTAATTATAAAGCCAATTGACAGTGCCCTTTAAAATATGTCATGTAGGAAAATTAATTTTAGGATTTCTTTCCTTTTTTTTTTTTTTTAACTTCACTGTCACGTCTTGGGCTGGAGAGAAGCATTTGAAGGTCCAGTGAACCTTCCTCACAGGGACAGGGAATAGTGAGGCAATGATGTGCAATCCCACCGCGTTCCTCTTTCTTGCTCCTCATTGTAACATTTTTCTGTATCACAGGCCAGATGTTCTTTCTTCTCAGAGCTTTCAGCCAGCACTGAACAGGGAGTGGGACTAACCTGCTTAATTTTTCAGAAACCTTAGGCAGCATCTAGATGACAGTACATAAGCGCTTTGGGATGAGAGCATGCTGATGGCCAAGCCAGGGAGATGGAGCCAGCAGGGAAGCTCAGGTCTCCTACGTGTACCTCCCTGCATGTGGAAGGGACCTCTTTAGCCTCGCCTGGTTTCCATGACCCAAGCACAGCCTGAATTAAGTTGCTGCAATGCAGGTTGCACAAATACAGACTAATATAATTTGTCACAATTAGGGCTTGATTGGATGTTTTCAGTCAGGGTGCTCCACGCCAAACTGTTACAAATGACCTCTTAGCCTTAGAGCATAAAACAGATTTGCTAAATCGAGGGAGAGACGGGAAGGCAGACAAGGGGAGCCGCTGTCTCCCGTGGCCGTGCACCTCTGTTGCACAGCACCTGCAGGGCAGTGCCGCTGGGACGCACCAAGGCTTGAAAGCAGGGAAACTATCCGGCGCATATGATTGAGGAACATTCCTAACTTAGGAGGAGTATTTTAAGGTCTCTGAGTATTTTCATCTCTGTGAAAGTGTAATCCGTCCGCTTCGTCCTTGGCATTCATTTCCATTTGGCTGGAAAGATGGGAAGGGAGGGGAAATGGGAGTTTTGTCTGCAGCGAGGTCAGGGCAGCCAGTGTGTGTCGGGCAGAGGGGGGTCTCGTGGGAAGTGGGGACAGTCCCTTACAGCCTGTGGGAGTTGCCTAGTTTGGGGCTGGGGAGGAGAAAGGGGCTTTTGGCTGGGTTCCTCCAGCCCCTCCTGGGAAACCATTCCATTTTGCAGAGATTGCTGCTATAAATACCAAGAAATGCTCACCAGGTCATGGGTGGGAATCCTCCCCTCTACCCTGGTGCGTGCCCTAAGGCACAAACCTCCCACAGCAGAAGATAGAGCCCAGCCCTTCGTTTCCAGCTGGGAAGCTGGTGGAAGAGCTGCCAGTCCCCCAAACGCATGTCCATGCTGCTACCAGCATCTGAAGCCCTCAAAGCTCATTAGGGGGCGGCGAGAGACTGGGAGCTGGAGGCAGAGTGAGGTGCTACTGCATGTAAATAAAAGTTTGAGGCTGTCAGCTTGGCTTGCTTTTTGGGCAGCCGGAGCACAAAGCACCCGCTTCACCTTGGCACTCTGCATCACTCATGAAACAAGTGCTGATAATGATGGGATGACCGCTCTGCTTTCCTCCACTTGCAAGCAGTTGGTGGTAATGATGTTCATTATACATTCAATAGGCTATTTTACAATATGAAGTAATTTAGAAAAAGATAATTAGTCCACAGCTTGCTTTTCATTTTATTTAATTTTCTTTACTTCTGTTTGGGGAAGGGAAAAAAAAAAAAAAAAAAAAAAAAAAAAGACAGACAAAAAAACCCAAAAAGGATGTAGGAATTGTGTCATTTTTGCAGCAAGCAAAATGGAGCTGTTTGATTATCCTCGTTCACAAGAGTGAAAACGGTGCCCCATTTTTTGCTGAATAATTTCTTGCGATTGAACATCCAAACCAGCATTTTAATCTCAACGTATGCTCTGTTATTGTATCAAATTAAGAAGAACAGGCATGGGAGGCTGCTCAGTGAAGAATCCTCTTTTCCATTAATTTGGATGTCTTAAGTGCACTTCCAGAAGCCAAAAATATTCTTGTAAAAACACTATTGCACAATGGGATTTCTTTCTATGGCTTCAGTTCTCTACCAGCGCTTATCACTGTAAAACTTAAAGTGAGGGTGAAAGAGTGACACCTCCAACTGACAGAGGCGCATCACTTATATGTTTGTTTTGGTTGGGTCTGTCCATTTGATCCTATGGGGTAGACATTCTACAGACCTACCAGAGCAGAGGATCTGGGGCTCTGGATCCTTCCTTGCACTTCCAAATTTCTTTTTACTTTTCTTACAGCAGCCCAAAACAAAGCAGTCCCTGTTAAAAAGGCTTTCAGGCACAAGCTGACTTCTCAGCCTATGAAATGGCAATTGTTATGCTCCAGGACGATATAAATTTCTTAATTCATGTATTGGCAGCTGCAGTGCAATGAACTGATAGCTCAGGGAAGATGGTTCCCAATGGTTTCCAGAAGCTGAGGGATAAGCCTAGTACTGGCACCCCCGTTGCTTCAAGCAGGGATGCCTGTTGTCATGTCCCTGGAGACGTCTCTGCTCCTTGCATGGCTGCAGCCCCCGCCCAGAGCCAGAGAGCCCCCCTGGATCAGGTCCCTCGTCCCAGCTTAGTTTAAGGTCTAGTTAGGGAGAGCTCCCTCACCCCATTTTTGCGTGATGCACTGCAGAGCCAGGCAGCATAGGCAACTGAAGTCAAAAGGTTTTCTGTTTCTGTCAAAGGGAAATTAAATTCATGTGTTTGGGGAAAAATACCTGGAACTGCACTGGTGCATGGAAGCACTTTCAGGTGACTGACCTATTTATTGAGAGCTCAAGTACGATTTTCAGTAAGTAGTCCCTTGAGTCTCTGGCCAGACGCTGTACTAGGTATTTCCTAAAGGTGATGTCTCCTGTACAGTTAGAGTCAATAAGGCATGAAAGAAATAAGACCTGAAACAGTGTAATGTATGAAATATGAATTGCACAGCAGCCTTGGATTACAAGTCCAACTGAAATGGCTGGTGCTCCCCTTTACTTTTATTTCTATTAATATTCCTCAAGCAACAGCAAAGATCGATTTGAAGTAGAGAGCACAGAGAGTCATGGGAGCTTCATTAGCATGCAAATCTGAGTGAATTCATTAGCCCTGCAACTGATGCTGATGCTCCTGGAAACTAGTAAAAGAGTAAAGTCTGCAGAAGTAAATCAGGCCGTGCTAATGAGCCTGTTAATAAAGCTTTTGTAAGCCTTTTCCAGAGCCAAAGTGACAAAGCACATTGTCAACGTTAAACCTCTGGTACTGTGCCTTAGATGAAGGACTCATATTTATTTCTTTTTTCTTTTTTTTTTTTTTTTCAGTGCTGTGTAAGAAAGCAGAGAACCGTAGCAAAGGTAGAGAATGAGACAAAGGCAGTTACAATATTTCCTCATCAGAGATAAAAGTATTGTGTGGTTGCAGAAAAGAGACAGAATGACAATTGCATCTGTGCAAATAAGATTCATTTGACTGAAATTATATTTTAAAGAAAAACAGGAGACCACATTTTTCATAATGGGGCTTTCACCTTCTGGCTGTATGTTCTCATTTTCCCTTTCACCTTATTAGGCGTAATTTTAGGATTGCATTTTGTTTCATCTCCTCCTAAACTTGCAGAACTGCTTGGGGCACCAGTGCAGTGCCTGGCTCACTGGGAGCCACTGGACCCCTCGCAACTCCACACTGCGTGGGATGGCTTGTGGTGAAGGGCAAGCGTGCGACTGGCCAGCCCTGCAGCTCCAACCCCTCTGTTAGGGGGTCTGGGAAGACCCATTCCAGGGCAGTCTGCGGTCCTTTCCCCTCACCTGTGAGATATGCTGGTCTGGGGCAAATCTGGTGGGGTCTGACAGACCCAGCCCCCCCAAATCAGGGGTCGGTGGTGCAGGGAAGGGCTCTGCTGGGGGAAATTTGGCCCAGCTGGGTCCATGGCTGCTGGTGTAGATAGGTAATGGAGCTGATGGCACGTGTGTTAGGAGCAGCATGTGGGCCCCAGGTGGTGCTCTGATTTCTTCTGGAATAGACAACACTGAGGAGGGGAGCACATTGTGTGTAACAGACTGAAAACTGCATTTCAGTCCATATCACCTTAAAGCAGACCCATTCCCTGCATACAAATTGCCATTTTGACCCCCATGGTTACAGGCAGTAAGATAGGCACCAGAAGGACTGGGTGATGTTTAGTCTGAAGACTGACGCTTAATTTTAATACCGACGCATTTCCTCCTTTACCTTGCATTTTGCCACCATTCCAGGTGTTGCAAAGTTAGAGGTCCCTTTTCCCTCCTGTCACACCAAGGCTCTAAGTTTTCCAGGTGGGAAAGAACTTGTGGTGCCCAATCCACAAGCCCTGCCAAGATCAGCTGGACACCGGCACTGACAAGCTGTGATGCTGGTCATCCCCATCCCCATCCCCAACGTTGCATCTGCTTCGTGTGGCAGCAGCAGCCGCAGCAAACAAAAAGGCTGCTGCTGCACTGGGCTCTGAGGCAGAGATAAGGAGGAGGCCAGTTTGAAACCTATTTGGTTTCTTTTTGCAGCAACCTCATTGTGTAAAAGAGCTTGGTGCAGGGGGAAACTGATTACTGCTTTCTCATCAAGTGGAAAAAGAAGTGCTTTATACACAGGCTGATGGAAAACTACTGGAATGCTTTTTAGTTTCCCTCTCTAACCTTTAGTGCTTTCTGGTACCTTAAAGGGAACAAAAAGCTGGTCTGGAAAAAAGGGGAAAATACATCAAAATATATTTGGAGATAATGGCAAGTAATACAATAGACAATGCAGCTGGGCAATAAAAAGAGAGGCAAGGAGAAGGCATCAAAAATACCATCAGAGAGTGGAAGGAAAGAAAGAAGACAGGGAGAAAAGGTAAAAGCAAGGAAATGAAGAAAAAAAGCCACTTCTATAATGGGGTGGCAAAGGACAAAGAGGAGATGAAGAGAAGGCAGAGCAAGAGCAGTGCGAGAAAAATGAAGAAGAGGCACGCGGTGAGTGATGGAGCAGAGTCATGGGCAGGCACAAGGAGGGAGGAGAAATGGAGTGGAAATGAAGCAAAGGGAAGTGTGGAGTGGCAGTGATGCTGCTGACCTGTTTTTCTTTTAGCTGCGGAGTGATGGCAAGTGTTTGCATTAATGGCGCTAATGCTTCGTTGCCTAATGGGGGAGGGAGCCATGGCTAGCTGGTGGCAGGGACGCCAGCCAGTGCTACGGGCTGAGCGATGCTGAGCCTTTTCCACAGCCTCCTTGGACTAAAAAGGGAGACAAAGCACCAAGAGGTAAACAACGCCAAGGTCTGGGCTAAGACCCATAGGTCTGACAACCTGCTACAGACTGCCCTTTTTCCTTTGGTGTGGCACATCTGGCTCGCTGCCCTTTACCTCCACAGAGCTGAATGTAATTTGATATAATATCAGAGATCTTTCCGCCCTGTTTTTTTCTGTTTTCATACACAAGTTCACCCAGGTGGTTCATCCTGCCTACAATCTCATAAGAATAGTGTCATAACGCTTGTGCTCAGCTGCATTTCTCACAGCCTGCTGCATATTTACATTGCGCAGCAATCGCAGCCCTCAACATGCCACACTTTAGGTGCAATCGCACTGACGCCTTACATACCAACTGCACCATCTGTTTTGATTCCTCTTCCTTTTGTATTACATAGCAGCATCACATTTCCTTTGTTTTGGTTTTGGTTTTTGTTTTTGTTTTTGTTTTTTGTTGCAGCTGCAAAAGCTTTGGGAACATTCCTATAATAACTCCCATACAGCTTGGTTTAGCAGATATTTGGGCTTTTTCATTCTTAGCTGCTGAATTACATTTGGTTATCAACATGCATTATATCTGCTGTCAATTAGCTGTTATCTAACACCGTGAAATGACTTAACTCCAGCCTGTTTGGAGATCTGTCCCCAACCAGCACACCGCACAGCTTGTATCAGCTTGCAAAGATCCAGGCAGTTTTGTCACATTTATTTTTTTACTGGTGCTCATTACAGCTGAGGTCAGTTGTGTTTCCGTTGTAAGCCTAGGGATAACGGTGCGATCCAGCGAACTCTTTCTTGTGTAAAGTTAACAGGACTATTTGCATAAAAATCCTTACTCGGGGAGTAATTTGCAGGATAGCACCTTTACAACCTTAGCCCCAGGAGCAAGGCAAAAGCTAGGACTTGGAACAGCAATCTTCCAAAGCCATATTTTATCAGAGAAAATGATCAAAATTTAATGAGGAGAAAAAGGTACTTAATGGCTGTAGACAGTGTAATTTCAGCCATCAAAATGGAATCATCTTGTGAGACATCTTGCTGCGGCCTTTCAAATCAATGGTACAGCTGGCAGCAGGCTCAGCAGTAGCAGGGAGAAGCCCTACAAATCATTGGGCAAAAGTCCTAACCCCATGCAAAAAGCACATGGTGGGTCCATAGCTTTTAGCCGGATGGACCACTTGGATGAGTGGCTGGGGCTTTGTTCTCCATGAAATCCGTGCTTGGCTGTGGAGTCGTTGCATGACCACCTTTTATAAGCAAGCACAGTGAAACCCGGCTGCAAGGCACAATGGCCTTGCAACCATGGCCAAAGACGCTCGCATCTCAGGAGGGTTTTCAACTGCCTTCACAGCAAATGTTTCCAAGGTTTCACCAGCTCAGTTGTTTATAACACTGGAGACTCTCTGAGGCTCAAAGCTAGCCTTGAAAATCTGTTTACATTTTTAAATACATGCTGAAGTGTAAGCCCTGGGACAATTAAGAGAAGTTAGGTAGGCAAAACAACCAAAACAGAATCAAAAAAGGCCTTTAGGAAGTCTTGGGTGAGTGCGTCTGCACGTTGCTTTGAACAGCCCAAATGACAAACAGTAGCCTTCATATCCCAAGTCACATCTGAGAAAGGCAGCGGATGGGTTTGGCCATCGGTGAGCAAATATTAGTCCTGGACAAAGGCACTGCTTTATTTTCCCAGTGTACCAAAATTAGAGAACCCCCTAGTGCTAAATAATTTTGTTCCTGCCTCACTGTGAAAATTCCCAGTGTTCAATAGCCCTCCACAAGTTCTCATTTTATCCCTATAGTGCAGTGCTCCTGCAGTTAGATGTCAGCTGCAGTAGTGGTAAACATGTACACACTACTCATTTAAGAGCTTTTAAAAGACTTCTTACTGTGCCCAGAAATTACACCTGTGCTTTCTTACTTACCCATGCTGTTGTTTTTGGTTCTCAGGCTATATTAAGCCTCTTTTTTTTTTTTTCTTTCCTCCTTTAAAAGAGTGGGAAAGTATAAACACCTTTAAGTCCTGGCTTTCTCTCCGGCAAATGAGTTGTGCAGAGGGACAGAGACAGTTGATCTGAACAGAGGGAAAAAATATGGGTGCATTGCAGTGGGGATGGTAGAAGATGTCTGCCCTTCCTGAAGACAGTTGACTTTTCAGGAGCTCGGCGGTGTTAGCTGAAATCCCTGGCAGCTGCAGCGCTTGACTTCCCCGAGACGGGGCCCTGTGATATTCTGGCTGGCTTTTCTGTATCTAGAAATGATGAAGGGAGACAGAGCCCGCAGTACCTGCAGGAGCTGTGTCAGTGCAGGGGAAGGTGGATTTAAGGGTGCAACGAGGCATTGGCCTCTAATAAACTTTTCAATTGTAGGAGAATCTTTCAATATTAAAAGATGAATTCATAGAAACAAGAATAAGAGGAGATGTGGTAACATAACATACCATATCTAAAAGACTCTGATTTGTTTGCATTATACTGCCAAAAAAAAAGGAATTGAAGTAGAGGTCCTGCTAAAGTCAGTGGTCGAATTCTACATCAGTGACATTTGTCCAATATTTTATGCGGGAACTGTCACTCAGACAAAACCAAAAAAACCCAAAGAAACAAAAAAAGGAATCAAGTGCTTACATATCTGATAACACAATGGTGCTTTGGGTGGTGTGAAGTTGATCTGTGAAGCAGGTCAACATCTCTGATGCAGGATACGACTAAGAAAATAACTCACAGATTTTGAAAGCAAAGGGCTGGCATAGGACACGTTTGGTACCTCCTCTCTGGCAGTGACGGGAGTGCCAGCAGCGAAACTTCACTCAATTTATCCGATCCAGCCCGCCCCAGTGACTGCCCTGTGAGTCCCTGCATGCACGGGGTAGCTATGGCTGCTGTCGGGTTTGGACCATGTCTCGCCAGGCTGCCACCTTCTGCAGTTTTTAACATGCTTGTTTTATGGTGCCGGGCTCAACATTTTTCCCAACGCACGCCCCATTTGCTATGCCAGCACTGGGGTTTACTGTTAAATATCTGCTGATGCACCTCGGCTGAGAACTTGGCCTTTGCATTTTATGCAATACATTTAAAAATAACAAAGCTCTTGCTCTGCATTTCACAGATAGTAGAACCAAGCCTCAGAGGCATCTGCGTTAATTATGTTTAAATCTTAAAAAATGCCTTCTGAACTCCCCCCTTGACTCATTGCAGCTCTTGAACCTCTGACTGATCATGTCGGGAGTGATCGGCAGGCAGATAGCTGGGCTAGGGCTCCTATTAACACCTGCAATTAGCACCGACAAAGGTGCTGTTTCCCCCACTCCCTGGAACTGCACTTCCTTGGCTGATTTTTTTTTTTTTTTTTTAGAAAATCCCAGTGCAGTGTAATATCTCCCTGGTAGTCATGTTTCAGCAGAACAGCGAAGTCAGTGAGGCGTGACAGTGCTCTTTTTCCTAAACCTCTACTGAACATCCTTAATCAAGCTTTGCTTTTTTAAAAAATAATGGGTCTAATTCTCTTTTGTCTTACAGTATATTCATGCTTGTGTAATTCCATCAGGCCGTATCCTCAGCTCCTGTAAATTGGCAGAGCTCTTCTGACTTCATTTAAACCCCAGGAAGATCTGTAATAGCTAAGGATTTGGGCTGCTGATTTCCAGGCTATTCCTGATTTATGACAGCTCAAAAGGATAATGGGTTCAAGTTGGTTTTTTTCTTTTTTTATTTTCTTTTCTTTTTTTTTACATTAAATCCACACTCTTTACCTCATTTATGTCAAAAAATACACAAAGTACATCCAAGCAACTGCTTTTTTCCTGAGGTCTTGATCTTCCTCCATTCCTGCTGACCCTGTTACAAAGCTCACACACTCAGCAGCTCCTGAAAACATCCACTGATCTCCCTAAAGGCCCACAGGAGGATCAGAGCAAGCTATCAGGAAAAGTTGCCTTGTACCACTACCTACATTGCATTTTTTTGTCTTCTCTAATTTAGATGACGTCTTCCCATATGCAGACATACGATGAGATGTTGCCGTGGCTAGACTATGCTGTCTCCAGAGTCTCCCAGGAGGAAAGCCTATGGATGCTTCAGCACATCTCTGCCACAACCCAACAAAGACAACATGTCCTGGGCCATTGCTCTCGGTGAGTCCTGCAACAAAGCAGTCATGGTTTGTTCCTCTCTTTCCCTCCCTTCATTCCTGTGTTCGATAATCCTATGTCTGCTGATGGTAGCCACCATTCACAGCTCTGGGGATAGCAACAGACAGGAAACGAAAGTGAAGCGGACAGAGACAGCATGTTTCGTCTTGGGGGTGTCAAATTTGTCTTTGGTAAGATCCTGGCCAATTTGAAATACAAGAAAGATGTGAACCAAGAAAGAAATGTGTTGAAGGGCCGCTGGTTGCAAGTCCATTCGCGTGATCAGAGAGCACATATTTATAGTGGCAGTACTGCGGCTTGTCTGATATTAGACTGACGTTTAAATTAGGTACAGACTTGGCGATAACTCTGATTGCACCTGGGACTTCTGAGTGCAGCACAGGGCAAATAAATAATGATGTCTGTAGCAGTAGATAGAGATGCTGTTACTAACTTTGATACAGCAATGTGAAACACTGGGCGAAACATCACACAGGCTGACAGATTAGAGATTTCATAGGCTTCAGGTACAAGAATAAAGAAAATAAAACTTGAAATTAACTTTCTTTGATAAAAGTAGCCATCAAAGAGGCTTCCAAACACCGGTAAAACCACTAGGTGGTTTCCAATGGTGACTGCACCCAGTACTCCAATGTAGAAACATGAACTGTAGCAACTGAGCTGCAGTTCTAGAAACTTCCAACAAACCTGGGAGTTTATGGATCTGGAACACTACAGAATATACAGCAGGCAAACTTTTTCAGAGGGAAAGTGCCTAACTGTTGGGTTTGCACTGACTCACTGCGTTCAGAGACATAACTTGTGATCTATATTGTATCATACTGGCCATACGTACCTGCGAAAAGAGTCAGACTTGTTAATTTTGAGTTCTGAACTACCAGTTGTTCTGTCCTTCCTCATCTCCCTTCCCAAGGAGCGCCTCTCTGCAAGGACAGGAGGACAGACACAGTGAGGCAGGTACCAGAAAACTAGAGGACTGTTTGCATAAGCTTCCATGACATATTACACTGTATAAAATACTAAGATACATGCCAACACATTTTTGGGACTTCCACACAATGATTTCCTGTACAGGGAATCACTTCAGTGCTCTGGCACTCTCAAAGTTGTAAAGATGCAAAGGTGCCCACAAAATCCTTTGCTCCTCCCAGTTGTGCTTTGATGTCTTCATCAATCTGAGCCTCCAGGAACAGGATGTGTCTCCCAGATACAACTAACATGCACTCAGCTTTCTGGAGCACTTCATTTCTCTTTGTGTTTGGGGCTTAGCAGCACAAGGCAGAAGAATTTGGTATCATCCTTTTGGGAGGGCAAACCCTGGCACTTGGAACGTTTCCCTTCCTGAAGGATTATTGTCATTATTTATCACCCTGTAGATGCGGTACCTTTGATGGTAGGACTCCTTGCTCCTGACCCCACCGATGACGTTACCAGAAGGAACACCACACCTGCGCAGTTGCTTCCTCTCAGCTGCTGACCAGCTTCTGCTAGTGATTTGGATGAGTAAATCAGCACAATTTTATGGAGTTCTGCCAGTTGTGATTCACCAATTGTTCCAGCACTTATGACACCAACGTTTCTGTCCCCTCGCAAGGAGCCTTTTCCAGCATCACTCCAACGCTGGAGAGGGCAGCTGGCTGCCTGCTGCCACCCTAGCGAGGCTCCCCACGCCGCTGTGCCCACCACGGGGGGCTGCACCAGGGAGGTAAGGTGCCGGGTGAGGGCTCAAACCAACACTTATTCAGAGTGCTAATTATTAAAAGCTAATGCAGCGTCCTCCCTCCACCCTCTTCCCAAACCTTTGGTTTCCCTGTGATGTTAAGAAATGGAAATGAAAATGGAAAGAAAAGATGCTGTTTTCAGCTGTTTTCTCCAACCTACACAAGAGCAGGACTAACCACCACTATAAGCTCGTGGCCACTTTTTTGTTAGCTTCAGCCTGATTCAGATACCACATCCTGAGGTGTAAATCACTGGAATAAAATGCTTCTGTTAGATGGAAAAAAACAGGCTCAGTTTGGTGTAAATTACCCTCCTGCTTGCTGAAGTGCCCATCAGCACTGCTTTCCAGGAGGGCAGGGATTCTCCAGGGCATTAGCTGTTTTCTGTTGTGGATAAAATGTATTTGCTGAAACTTGCTGCACATTCGGAGGCTTCTTTCAAGATGCTGGTTCGTGAAACCAAGTGTAGGACAGTGCCCTGCCTCTCCCCACAGTACGTTATGGTTGAACTCATAGAAATAAAACAGTTCTTGAAGAACACTTGGTGAATCAACATAATTAAAAATCTTTCCTGCTGGGGGTTAATGATTTGGGTAGATTAACTTGATAATGTAATGTAAAATGTCGAAATCAAGAGTGTGCATCCAGAAATACTGGTGTAGCTCTGCAATGGGAGACAATTTTAAGTAAATAAACAGAGAAAGTATTTTGCAATTAAATTAAAGATGTTTCCAAACTACTGTACTTTGCTATAAAAAAACCATCATCTTGAAAAGTCAAGTTTCATTTATTTTAATTAGCACTGTCATGAAGTATTCCATTCAGCAAACACTGACTAACAAGCCCTTTTCCAGGCACCAATTTGAAGTGTGTGTATCAGAAAAAATGATCGCAGACCCTTCACATGGTGTCTTCTGGGCTCAACTCACAAATAGTTGGGATCAGCCTCGCTCCACCAACATCAGTGTGGCATCCTGATTTCCATCAGGGGAAAACAGAGGCTTTAATCTCCCTGATATGCCCTTCAGGAGGTGATGCAAAGTCTACCAACATCCATCGGAAGATTCCTGTTGTCTTCAGAGAAATTCAGTTACAAAGCTGTGTGCACCAGGGTGAATCTCTGATCCCTTCCACTGTTCCCACGCTTGAGTTATTTAACTGGAGAGGCATCAGTATCAAATTGATGGAAAGTCAAAATGATCTTGATCCTCCTTTGAGACTTATTGTTGAATTGCATTATATATAAGCAGAGAAGCTTTTTTTTTTATTAATGGGATAGAAAATCAGAACCATCAAGGAAAATGATGTAAGCCCTATTAAGATGGATGAGTTTGAGTTAAGTCCATGTATTCATAACAAGACTGTTCCCTGTGACTACTGTAAAAGTGTATTGTCCTCGCAAAGGAAGACCTCACCAGGGTGGAAAAATGCTGGGGGAAATGGCACAAACTTCTCCTGGGGCAGCTGCCCTGCCTGGTGGGCAGTTGTGTAGACAGTGCCCACACGTGTCCAGGCAGAGGCTGCTAGGGGGATGATCCACTCCAGGGTGGTAAATCTGGGGCTGCCACCCCAGGAGCTAACCTTCCTCAGCATCTCTTGATTAAATCCCTTTCTCTGTCATCCAGCTTGTTTTCACATCTGCCAAGTATTGCATCTCCTTCTGCATGTCCAATGAGGGGATTATTTCGCAGGCTTAAATCTCACTACTAAAAAAAGAAAGTTACACTGATAAATACTTGTCTACGTGGGGAGGCTAGTGAGGAATAAACTGAAAGAAGTGTGAAGGGCATTGTCAGTTCTGTAGAAATGCCTCTTATTTCACATGGCTAGCATCACAGCCCAAGCGCTCAAAGCAGTCTTTGTGCAGCGCAAGGTATCCTCTGGGGACCAAGTGAGGACCAGCTATTCTGGGGTGCCCCTTTATTTAGGTAAACCCACGTATATAAAATCTGAGTATGCTCTTTTAATTTCATCCTGTTGCTCACAGCTAAACCCCCTCGTTCCGCCTTAATTTATCCCTTCTCTCTGTTAACACCCTTCAGATGCTTATAAACTCTTCCCCCTTCCTTGCCATTTAGCCACGCTTTAATCTTACCTCTTCATTCATTCATTCATCATAAATCAGTCTCTCCTGCCCCCTAATCAGAGCAGCGCAGCGGCTCTGCTGGGAGCTCCCTCCACTCCACGTGCCACTAACGAGCCGGACCAAGCACTGGCAGCCTGGCGGGTGGCACAGCACCATGCCAGGACAGATCCTTAACACCTCACCCCAGGGTGTCATGTTTTCTATGTGCTGTCCCCACATGCCCCAGCGCCACCTTCTAATGCAAAATCAAGGTCTGTTTTCCTCCTGCTGGCAGCCCTACATATCTTATCCCCATTACTATAATTTGGGGAGGAATGGCTTTATCCAGATAATAATAATTTGCATTTCCCTATTCAGAATCTCCTCTTTTCTTCTACCTGTGCTGAACTGATTGAGCGATAAGGACATTCCCTCTTTCCTTCTTACCTTATAATAAGCACCAGCAAATCTCTGCCACTTTTGAACTGAGCAAGTGTGCACTCTGCACCTTCAAGAAGATCCAAATCCAAACATTATATGGCTGAAACAATTTGAGTGCTTAAAGGATCCACAGCTTTTCTCCCCACTCCACAGGGGGAGTACACACAAACCTACCTGGCAGCAGGTCCCTCCCCAAACCTTTACAGCAGCAGCATGACCCCTGAATACTCCCCATCTACGAAGACTCCCACATCTGATTTCCTCTCCACTGTTAATCTGCACTCTTACATAAAAGTTACTACTATTAGGTTGTCTTTCACTACGTTATTCCCATGCTGGATGCTTCTAACACTCTCAGCAACTTTCATCTTGGCACCCCAGAGTCAGGTCTGTAGCCCCTTTACTTTGAATTACACCAGCCTATGAAATCCTCCCCTGAAGAATATCTTTGCTTTTCTTCATGTTTGCACTCAGTGCAGGTGATGGGCGAGCTGGTCCCTGGCTGGTGTGTCCTTGGGCACTCAGGAGCAAGCCCAGTGCTAGATTTGGAGCCATAAGGAAAGTTGTCCCCCAGACCAGGGTGGCAGCATTTAGTTCTGCTTTATTTTCTTGCCTGCTCCTTAAGGAAATGGTGCAACTTCTCTCTGACGTTGCATGGTATTAGCCTCCAGACAAGTGATCTTTCCTGCCCTGTCTGCGATACTTTACAGCTGCGTCTTTTCATCCTTCACTGCAAGCCTGCATTTGTTACACGGTAAGGGAAGCCCACCGCAGGAGGTACAGGGCATATATTCCATGCACTCCTCTGAATCGAACACAGAGCTCACAACCATCTGCAGCCATGGCAAGCTGGACTGGATGACTGCTATGAACACTCCTACTCTTGTGTTTCTACCCTTTCTCAGTTTGATTCATTTATGTTTCACCATCACTGGGCTATTCTGAATATCTTTTGTTCTGTGTCTGGTTCCTGTTGACGATGCTTTTCTGTTCTTCCATTATTTTCTCTATACGGGGGGACCTGGCCTTCCCATTAAATATCTGCTGCTAGTGACCATGACTACCTGTGTCTTCTCCTTTCTCATCATGGTGCAGCTTCCATCTACAAACACAGTCCTATTTCTGTTCTCCAGCTCCTCTTCAGCTGCTGGGAAGCTTTGACACCCTTGCTTACCATGTGTGCCTGCTCTTTTACCAGGAACCCGCTCCTTCCCCGTGGCTCTCCTGGCGTGACTGCCCACTCCTCTGACCCCATGGAGCACAGGGCTTTCCCTGCTCCCTGCCTGGTGTCTCCCAGGCAAACTGCCCTGCTTTCCCCACTTCACCCCACCCAGCCAGTGAAATTAACTCGGCTCCCTCCCCAGTCCAGCTCACATTGTGTGGTTTAACGAAGTGAAATTGAGCTGAAGTCAGAAACAATTACTGCAGCTGACACCTCCCCAGTTTGTCACACAAATCTGGAAAAGGTACTGGATCAGGTACCTGTACGCTACACTTAAAGTGGACTGTTTCTCAGAACGTTAGTGACTCTGCTACTTTCAATGCCCAAATAGCACAAGATTTTTATTTTTTTTTCCTCAGCATGATGCACTGAACTATTCATGGCAATGTCACAGATCAGAGGGAGAAGGAGAAGGCTGAAACAAAGAGGGGAGCAGAGCCCGGGCAGTGGGAAGGAAGCTCGGTGATAAAAGAAATTGGTGAGATGACAGCGAGATGAGCTGCGATCTAAGCCCTCCTCATACCTTGTGTTTTTATACATACACTCAAAACATATTTCAGGGCTTGAGATCGTTTTCTCCTTTGTGGAGATCTATTCTGTCATTACTTTAGCTGACAGCTGTTGGGGAGAATGAAACACTTTGGTTAGCCTCAAACACCTTGATAAGCTCTCCTTAGGCTGAAGCACAGCAATGTTTTATTACAGCTGACACCAATCAAGGCAAATAGACAAAAGTGAGAATTTTGATTTGGAATCTATGAAACAAAGGAAATAAGTGCAGTGAATTTGGACCCGCAGTTCAAAGGAAGGGGTAAGTAAGTCCCAGGCAAAGGTTTATCTTATCAACACCTTGTGATCTGGGAGAAATGTGCTGGTTTACAAGGGATTCTGCAGCCTCTGCAAAGCTGCTTGTGGCAAGATGAGTGCTTGGTACCATCTCTGTTCCTGGGATTTTGTAAAGCAGCCAAGGTCATCAGAAACCTGTGATGGGGGGTGGGGGGAGTGGGGGTGTTAAAAAACCAACTTTGACCTTGTCCATCATAAAGGATTGAGCACTTATGAGTCTGGTCCCAAAAGCATTAAATAACTGTATGTTTCTTCTAAGGCAGCACCTGTGGTCCTCTGCAAGCCATTACCCCCCTGTATTAAGCAGTATACAACGACAGAGAGACGTCACAAAGATGCTATTCCAAGGTAAGAGAAACCCTTGTCCTTTCAGCAGCTCTGATCCCAGCCTCTGCCATTTTAAGTGACCTCTGCATATCCTGGTGGGGCACTAAGCAAGAGGAAAACATGACAAGGCATCAGTGATTGACCTGGTTGGATAGCCAGAACAGGGTCATGACAAGAATTTTAAAGCAAGACATGATGGGTTAGAAGTTGAACTTGGTTATGTGGCAGCGAAGCCCCTGCCATCAGGGGAGCTGCCCTGGGCTGGCATCCATGGGAACGGCACAGGAACCGGCCCACAGCGCTGGCAGGGAGTTACAATGGGGCTGGAGCAAACATCTACGCTGACCTGCTCGTGTGAAAAAAGGCGAGAAATTTTCACAACAAAATGTGGAACTGTTTGAAATTCACAGTTCGTCACAGCCCATTGTGAATTCAAGAACAGGCCTTCTTTCAAAGGAAATTTCTGTGATGGTGTATTAAGAAAAAGAGGCCACTTTCTAGTAAAAATGGTGAGCAAGCAGGCAGCTCCTGAGTGAGGCTTTGATAACACCAGCCCATTTTCCATGACTTTGGCATTAAAAATACAGAGAAGTGCAGTCTGTCCAAAGTTTGTACAGAAAACAGATGTGTTGTCAAGGCTGTGAATGAAGTAGGAGACACCTAGAGAAAGGCATTTCTACCCTCCTTTCAGTGAACGCTACCTGAACATCTGCTGAATAGCGAGTGTGTGTTTAAGATATGAAAGGAACTTACTCACACATCCACGCACAGAGAATACACGTCCTGAGGGCTGTACCCATGTTGCAGCAGGTTTCATTGCTCCAAATTGGTATTAAGGCCATTTGTTTGTGCCAGTGAATTACACCGCTTTGCTTTTTGGCCCCTGAGGCATTAACAGCAGCAAAAAAGTCACCTCAGAGCCCCCAAGGCAGAGCCAACCGAGCCACCTCCCAGCGTTGCTCTGCCACCACCATCTGGGCACGGAGATCTGTTTGAAAAATAAATAAAGCCAAATCTCGCTTTGTTTTCCTGTTGTCCTGAATTTCACACTGCCTTGGAACAGCTTTGCCTCCGCACTTCGAGCTTTGCATAAGTCTTAAAAATAAGGAGGGAAAGGAGAAGAAGAGGAGGGGTTCCCTGTAGCCGGAGCAGGAGCATCCCTGCCGCCGGAGCGGGAGCATCCCTGCCGCCGGAGCGGGAGCATCCCTGTAGCCGGAGCAGGAGCATCCCTGTAGCCGGAGCGGGAGCATCTCTGTAGCCGGAGCAGGAGCATCCCTGTAGCCGGAGCGGGAGCATCCCTGCCGCCGGAGCAGGAGCATCCCTGCAGCCGGAGCGGGAGCATCCCTGCCGCGCCGGGGCCGGGCACGCAGCGGAGGCTCGGGGCGCTGCTTGGGCTGCCCCGGGCTTTGTGTGACTTAACAGTGACATCCAGCGGTCACCGAGGTCCCGCTGGCATCGGCCTGCCCGGGAAAACACACCAGGTCCCTTCTTTTAGGGTTACTGTTGGCAGCAGCAGCTGCTCCCCCTGGCCCAGGTGCCCCCCCGCAGGCTCGGTCCCTCCGGATCCGCCGCTGCATCCCCGTGTGCCTCCTCCTCCTGCCCTAAAGCTTCCCCTCCTGCCCTAAACCTCGGAGTCTAAAGTAATCTTAAAATCATCCCGCTTTTCCTCACTTTTATAACCCCTGTGTGTTTGCAGCATCATGAATATTACTCATAATTAAGCTGCTCTAAATATAAAAATAAATCGAAAACGTATTAAACGTTAGATCACAGAAACTTTTCCTTCCACTAGTTATTACACTAAACACAAAAATAAGCAGTTTTCATCTCAAGTTTAACATTACAGGCATATTTTTACATGATAATTTGGTTTTCAAAAAAAGTCTAACTGTGAAGTTTAATGATACCACATGAAGCAGCTTGTCAGTTCATATTTATATTCAAACCTGAGTTTTCACAGTTCCCAGTGTGTTTCTTTAGTATTTTGTTGAAGATACTCTGACAGTCTTTCTCCAAACTGTCTCTAGGAAAAGCAGCATGAAAACCTGCAAAGAAACAAAAAGCTTCCTCCACTCCTGGCTCAGGGTTTGGATGCTGGAGGAGACATTTCCTACACGCACACAAGGCTGATGCTCAAAAGGCTCCAATGTTTGGCCGCCGCAGCGCAGCCCTCCTGGCTACGCTCATCTCTCCCTATGGGCACCGAAGTCCCGGAGGAGTCCACCGAGGTTAAAAACACAGACATCCAAAGCATGGAAAGCTGCAGCCACCAGAGCATCGCTGAATCTGCCCACAGAGGTCAGGTACCGGTTCTGCGGCTCCCCTCTGCCCTGCTGCCGCCAGGCTGGCTGTGCGTACCCAGGCTGTGCGTACCCAGCAGAGGTATTTGGCTGGTGGCTTCTGAGTGCTGCTTTCAGTGCCGAGATGGATGCAGCCTGCCAAGCACAGCTTCAGCCTCCCGTGTTACAGCACCTGCCTTACCATGGGTGGCAAAACTTGAGCCATTACACATCTTCTGTTGCTCTACAGTGAAAAATAGGGGTCACCTCCCTGCTGCCAGGGGTTTGCAAGAGAAGGTGTTACTCTTGCCCTCATCCCAGGTGAGGACAAGTCACCGATCCCAGTCTGGCTGCTTTTATCTAAAGGGACATTTCAGTCTGCAGTTCCCACAAAAGCCACATGCGCTCTGAATGAGTCTCCTGTCGCTCCCCGAATCCCTCCTCCTCCTCAGCTGGTGTGGCAAAGAAAAAAGCAGGGTGGAAGGAGAGGATGTGCCTGAAATCATGGGCGCATCCCAAATCATGGCTGTGCAAGATGCACGCCGAGGGTTGAGAAGGTAAAACCTGGGGCTGAACCCTGCCTCTCGTAAGTGGAACCTCCTACCACTGGGCACTAGAAATTCAGTGCAAAACACTTGGCTTGCCGGAGAGCTGGGATGCCTCCTCATCCCACCCCGCTCTCAGAGAAGGTCACCCCATGTCACAAGCGTGCAAGCAACACCCCACCCCCCACCCCCGCCCCGTCAGGAGCCAGAAGATGTATTTCTTTTTAATATAAGATGTGGAGGGTCTAAAATGACCACAGCTGCCATCGCATTAAAAAATATATGTCTACTCCTTCAATGTTTTGACATTAGAAGTTCCTTTCTGTCTCTCCTTAGCTGACAGCTGCATTTCATGGTCTCATGTCCACTCCGGAAACAAAAGCAACCTTTTAATCCCAGCAATCCAGCATGAATGACCTCTCTCACCGCACCTACTGCTTCATGAGTGTTAATTTGTCCTGGTTTTCCTCTTCTCTCTCAGCTACACTGCAGGAGCCGGGGACAAGGTGACCGGAGCTTGGGTCCATCCCTCTGTGTGACCTTGGGTGAGTCACTTTGCTCCCTCCCATGCTTTGCTGTGTGACAGGGGGTGGGAGGCGCAGGGGTGAAGGAGGTGAAGTGATGGGCACTGCACACCGGGGTCTCAGCAACAATTCCCCCGTGCTCCCCCAGCCCCTCATGTCTGCTGTACACGTGCAACCACCGCTTCCCACAGCCCCGACCACAGAAGGCACGTGCTAATTCTTGATCAGCTTTTAATGATCTCAAACCCCTCTCCTGACTCAGGCAACAGCTAAATTTATCCCAAGGTTAGGGTGACTCTGCTGTACCGAAATCTATTTAAAGTCAAACCAAGCACGTAGGAATAACAAGTTCTTATACAACTCCAGAGACCAGGCAGCTCCCCGTATTCTTTTTTTTATGTAAAAGGTAATATATTTCCATATTTTGTACGTGCTAATTGTCAGGAACACTGTCAGATGGCTCAGCAAATTGAAAATGACAACACCAACCTGTTCGATCCATTAAAATCTCTCCAGGATAGTAAGGGACATTGTCAGCCAAGTAATGCTGGCATCCCTGTAGTAAAGCCATCTTGCTTCTTATTAATGACTGACTCCAAACGAGCAGATTTTTTTAGCATGCACCGCTCCATCACATTGTCCAGGAGGGGCACAGGCACAGTGTAAGGAAACCCAGAGGTTAAAAGAGAAGACTTTCACCCCAATGCAGACTTAATGAAGGGAATGGATGAGTAAAATTTAAATAGGTCCCAGGCCACACAGACAAGATAAAAGGTTGGGAATAGCTTTCTCCTCGTCCAAGGACCACTGCGGGAGTTTAGAGGGAATACAGTGCAGATTCTGGATCAGTCTTTTGTGAGAAAGAAGTGGTACCATTTTGAAAAACACCCAAGTCCCACCTTCAGGACAAGCTAAGGAAAACAGCAACCCAAACCCCACTGTAATTCAGCTCTGGATAGTCAGGTGTTTAGTACCTTGACCTGAACCTTAGCTCCTTTGTGCAGAAATACAAGCCAGCTCCAGTCCAAAAAGCTGTAGAGATAAGTTAGTGCAGTGCTATGCCCAAGCCAATATACCGTGGTATTTATTTCCAGTAGTATTTATTACCTTGGCCATGGTATTTCCCAAAAGCAGAAAGCAGCTGTGTATACCTTCCACACCAGAATTTCCAATGAGCCGGGACTGAAGGCAGAGAAAACGCATCTGTTTTCATCCATCCTGACAGACACATCCAAAATTATTTTGCTTTTGAAAATGTTGCCATAAAGCTGTTAATTCATTGTAGCCATGAGCCTTTCAGCCCATCCAAAAACCAAATGTGAAGATCCAGGTCTCTTACCCAGCTCATTGTGAGCAGGGACCGTTCCTCCTCAAAGGAGGGTAGCGCTGGCTTTGCTGGGGACTGTCATAAAACAAACAATAGCTCATTATCTTAATACTAATGGATCTCTAATACTAAAATAATAATTATTTTTTCACTTCCCTAGTATTTTCGGCACGCTCTTTGTCTCTGCAATGCTCTTGTGGGTATAAATATCTACTGGGATGGATCGCAGATGGAGAGACAGCATTAATTTAAAACAGTGATGGAATAATGGCTACAACACAGGGGAGAAACACAGGGCTGTTATTTAAGTTAGGAGTAAAATTCCCATTGTTTTGTGGTTTAGGGCTGTGGAACATGTCCCAGGAATAGCACTTTTTCTCCTTCGATATCCCCAGCTGCTTCACGTTAGTGTCTCACAAGCTAAACTGTTGTTCTGGGAATGTTGCAGACTATTAGTATGTCTTTATCTTTCATTTATGCCATCTTGTTTGTTCTCCTGGGCTGCTCTAAAGCAGGCTGACATTGCCAAAGAGATTTACTGCATGTACTTTGTATACACTTTAATTAGGTCTCCATTCATGTCTCTTACCTGACACTTACATAAGAAATCACTCATAAAGTACTAGCACAGTACGGAAATCAATACATGTCTTAAACACACAGTGACTTTCAGGCTGAAATTAAGTGCCTTCACCTACTCAGGCTGCGTCCACCTCCGCCTCATGGCATGGAGACATATGGATTTGCTCTGAGGGCTGTCCTGCAGCCAGGCTCAACATCTGCTGGTCAAGTAGCAGCATGAGTTGTCCCAAGCGCCAGGATCTCGGCACAGCTGGGATGGTGCATTTCCCATCTCCGCTCGTTTTGACACACAACAGCCACCGCCAAGGAGGTGTGCAGAATTAAAGCTTTAAACAAGGAATTGTTTCTTTCTGTCACTCCAATTTCATTTTATTAGACTGCCTGACAGCTCCAAGCTTCAGACATAGGTGGCAATGGTGGCTGAAACATAGCATTGTTATATTATTTTCACTTCAATTTTTGCTCGTGTGTCTAATAGAAATCTACATGATTAGGTATTTAACTTCCGTGCTCCATCAATGTGAGGCAGAAAAAATCCCAGCCTAGCACTCTGGGAATGGGGGTTTTCGAGAAGGGATTTTCTTCCAGCTGTCGGGTTATACGACTGCCTTTGTCTCTCCCTGGGTGAAAGGAGCCTCCTGTTCACTGGGCAGGTTATCTCCAGAGAGGGAAGGATGGATTATTATTTTGTTTAGGGGTGAACACTCAGCTTGCGGCAGCACTGTAGCTGTGTGCCCTTGCATATCCCAGCCAAGACCATTGCTGTTAGCAAGACTAAGCTTCCTAAGGCATTAGGAAATGCCTGCTTTGACAGTCATCTTGCAGGCTTGTGAGCACAGAATCTATAAGAAAAGTGGCTTCTTAAACTTAACCCCGCAACCTACATGGAGAGACCACTGCAGTTTTGATTTCCAGGTGGTGTGAGACAGAGGTGAGAACCTTGCGGCTGCCTGGGCTGCTTCACTCCTGTGGGAACAGGGAGCCACCAAGAGTGTGAGACACACATGTATCTGCAAAGAAAACCAGCATCTGAAGTGTAATCACCTCCAGAAAAATAATTTATTCCATATGACATTTATATGGAAAAAATTTAATAAATCCTGAATAAAGATATGGCCTATGTAAACACATACTTCCAGAAATACAGGAATGTACATGACAGCTTCAGGTGGGTTTTTTTTTCTTTTTCAATAATAGATGCATAGTAGAACTCAATTTACTCTTGTTTGTTTTTTTAAAAGCAGATTAACTGGGTGCGTACATCCAAACAGGCTTAGGAGGCATCATCAGTCATTTACTGAGTTTTCCTTCATACTCATCCATTTCATTTTCACGTATCCTTTTCTTCCTGGCTGTGACATTCAACTCCAGAGCTGTTTCTCCTGCTTCCTGGAACCATGGTAGAGCCACTTAGAACTTACATCACAAGAGTCACTTTTTCAGAAGGGGGAAATTTCATCAAGGGCATCAGTTTTGACAACTGGGGACCTCGCAGAGACCAACAGAGCAGCCTTGTTATAGAGGTGACTAAACCAGGGTTGGAAGCCTAACTTTTCACTCCCATTTGGACTCCCTTTTCTTGGACTAAAACCCAAAAATCTTTTTTGGCTTCAACGAATGGTCCCACAGACTGGCCTCCCCTTCTCAGAGATACCAGGCTACAAAACCTTCCCACCAAGCAGCCCTATTTCATTTAACCTGAAATAATCACACCATAATCAACAGGATTGCTCCCAATATAACACGCTGTGCGATACAAGCAGCAGCACTTCTAAAGAGCAGAAATGAAAGACTACAGTTTCTGTGTCTGGACATTCAAAATCTACATTCAAAGCTTCAACATCAGGGGTCAACTTTGAAAGCGCAAATCTTCAAATCTGGAGAACTTTGGGGGGATTCCCATTCTTACGCTTCAGAGGAAAGAAATCCCTCTGCACACAAGCACATGCAGTAGATAATCTCATGCTGGAAATTAATTTGTAAGCAGTGTAATAGTTCCATTAATAAGATTAATGCCAGGTACAGCTCTATAGATTATTGAAAAGACAAAGCAGCCTGATCCGTGCAATTAGACTGAGATACCTGCGTTAATTAGGATGCTCACCTGACAGGAATGGTTACATCAAGCAGCTCAAGGAACTCAATCTCCTCCTCTGGTCTCATAATTCTTTCTGGTTTGTGCTGCCAATAGCTTTATCAGTTTTCTTATGTCATACATATTCAGGAAGAATAATAGTGTTGTTCTGACATGCAAGTGTAAAATCCTTTCCCTATCTTGGTTCTGATCTAAATGATAATCAAATATTCAGCATCAGTTTTTGTATCAGTTTATTTGAATTACAGAAAAGCTCCCCCAGAGGTCTGGTTGGTGTGAAACAGGGCAGCATGGGCTCACCTTGTTCAGACCCCGGCCACTTTTCCCCTTCAGCTGAAGGCAGAAACCACCCCAGCAGATTCCATCACGATGTCTGCACGTTACCCTCCATTAAGTAAATAGTGGAGTTCAAATAACAACCAAGGCAGGAGGTAACATACTTTCCTAATCCAGAAAGTCTCCTAAATATTTTACAACAAAACCAAAGAACACACTGCCCAAGCAGAGATCGCTGCTCAGGCCCACGGTGTGGCGATGCTTAGGGCTTTGTCTCAGCGGCGGGGCACCCTACCTGCCCTCCCCCGGCCACGTGTGCCATGGCTTTCTGCAAGGGCTGCGCTGACTTCTGCATCCTGCTGATGCAGAGCCTGACACATGAATACAGATGAGGCCACTGGCACCTGGTCAGTGTTACCTTGCTTGTGTACCTCCAGGGCATGTTCCTTTGTTCCAAGGAGTTTACAATCCCATGGGGGTCTTCGCTTGCCCTGGTGGGCAGCATTACTGGCGGGTTTCTATCCTGCAGCGAGTTAAGCGCCGAGTGCCACGTCACCCGAACAGCCATCCTTGGGAAAGGAAATCACTCTGTTCTGCTCAGTTGTGCTCAGTCCCAATTACAAGCCAAGTATCTCAGTCATGAATGTCAAAACAGATACTATCTGGTTAAATGATACGAGATAGGCGCAGTTAAGCCATAAGCTGTCATGCACACAGAAGTGATTGACAGGAAAGCCGTCTCCTGATGGTACAGGGGAATTAGCTTAATACTTAAGGTGAAGTGATGTCTGCTTAGCAGAGCTCCTGTTGTTCCACAGCGGACATAATGCTGGCAGTGTTACTGCCACCACATGTTATTTTCTTTTTTTGTGTGTGGTTTTTTTTCAGAGAGATTACCATGCTTTTGTATATTTCTAAAAACATGTTGGGCCTTCTAACCTGCTGTGATTAATTTCCAAAAACCAAAGTTACAACTTAGACTAAAGAAATGTTATGGTTTTTATATCTCTGCATCACATGAGCCACATTGTGTTCAAAACCACCAGTCCTCTTTGGGGGTTGGTACCCTGGGCTCCCTTGAACGGCGTGATCTATAAACAGTGCAACACTCCTTTGATTTCTGTCTGTGCAGAGCTTTGGCCATTCCTAGTTATGCCCAGCTGTGAGATTAATGTGTCATTCTTGTTATGTCAAAATCACTGGCATGCTGTTCTGCTCATTTTGCTGAGCTACAGGAGCTGCTGGGCAGCGCTGGATCCTCTCCAACACAGATGAAAGGAAATATCGGGTGAGCTAGAATTGGGGAATCTGTCTTTGAGATTTCACTGCTGAAGCTCTCAGAGTCACCTGCTTCATTTTGCCAGGCGCTGGAATAATTCCTCTCTCATCCTCTACTGTGAAGGTATTTGCTGAGAGCTTACGGATGAGAGGGAAGAGCCAGGTCAGCCAAAATCCGATTACCCGCACAGTCACCCCAAGCACTGACCTGTCCTAACAGGCTGCTGAACCCGTCTTTTTTCCCTCTTCCCACCAAGCCGTGGAGCAGGAGGATGCCCGAGGGCTGACACAGGTCCGTGCTCGGAGCAAGGGGCTCCAGCTGCACCCTGCGTGCAGGGCACGAGCACCCACCACAGGAACAGATGAGTGCAATAGCGCAGCAGCACGAGGAAGGCATCCTTGTGTGATGGAGGGGCAGATGTGACTTTCCACTGGTATAATCACTTCTAGAATAAGAGTAGAAGAAATAACGAAAAACACTCCAAACCATAGGAGCTGGATGTTGAGTCCAGTCCTTCATTCAACTTTGAAACCTCTACGATCAGCTATGCTGAGGAGCGTCCTCCTTCCAGCCCACCTACCTTTGGTTTGTAATGCCCCCCTGGAAATGCAGAAATCATTTACTGGGTGGAGGGAAAATTGTAAAGATCTTTGGATGTTTTTCTGTCCAATTAGAAAAAAAAAAAATCTTACAAAACGGGGGGGGGGGGGGGGGGGGGCTGTCAGCAAGTTTCTACAACCTGAACTGCCATTTCTTGTGTCTTTATGCCCAAGCATTTGCAGCCTATTGGAGCCACAAATCCGAACCCCTTGCATATCTAATGCATAACTGGCCAGTAAGGCTGGACTGTCTATTCCAGTCCCAGATACACTGAATTTTGTAAAGACCTCACTCTAACCTAGCTTTATGAGAGTTAAATCCTTCTCTGGATATTTCCAGATCAGTAAGCATTTGAGGTTAACTTGCACCTTTCAGACTGAAAGTGAGATTTGGTCTTTTGCTGAAAGTGCTTTCCCTCAGGCACGCAGGTACCCCAGTAAGTGCCTCAGCAAAGGGGGTTACTGGAAGGAGCATGAGCTTCTGCATCCTGCTCGTCATCTGTGTTTTCATGGCACTGGGACACTCCAAGCAGTCTCAGAAGCTTCCCACACTGGTGCAGGCGCACACCAGGGACCCACCATAAAAGCTCAGGTGCCTGCGATGCTCAGACTCCTATGTTTCTCCAAGTTATATTTGAACTCTGTCCATGATGTTTGTCGAAGAGCAAAGTATTTGGATAGCATTCCAGTTTCCTACGTTTGAAATGTTCTCACTCTGCATAAATTTGTCAGGCCTGAAGATTATATTAAACATAAACTCGCACAGGGACATCACGCAGCCAGCCTTCCCTCCCCCATACACACTTGAATAGACTTGCTAAGTGCACAGACAAGGAACCCTTTCAGCCCGAGTTCATGAGTCAGTGAACCAACCCTGAAATGCAATTCCAGTCCTGAAAGTGAGATATGCTCTCATTTTACTCTAATATCTGCAGTTTTACTAGCTTTTTTTTTTTCTTCTTCTTTTTTTGCCCTGGTGTTTTGCCCTGATGGGCCTTGTTCTTTATTGCAAAGAATTATATACTTGACGAAATAAAATCGGGGGGAAGTCTGAGAGATATCTTAGGAAGTCTTAAATGTTGCCAGAAGGCCTGAGGGGGAACAATTTAGCTGACAGATAAATCGTTGTAATAAGTGACCTGACATTTCTTTTGTGTTGACCATGTTGCACGGTGAAAACTGACAAAATCCTGTTCCAATTGAAAACACTTTCTCCTGGTTGTATAGCTGGTTGATCCTTAAAAAGACCCACATTTTCCATCCCATAGCAGAAGAGCTCAGCTGTAGCTGTGTGCTCATTATTCCCAGCTGGCTCGCGTTATTTTTCAGCTGTTCTCATTCTGGGCTATTGTTCTAGTTCACCTTAAACCAGTGACACCAACAGTATCTTTGAGGATAGCAGTGGCACCATTTTCTGGGCAGTTGGGGACTTCAGAGCATGAAAGCCAAATAGATGGAGTTGATCTGCAAAAGTCAGCTTGTAATCAGTAAGATGATACATTTCAGGTGGGAAAATGCTGAATAGTTATTCTAAAATGCTTTGGGATTAGGTAAAATGTACTTCCCATCCTATTCATCTATAATAAGTCATTGGTGCTTTCTGTATGATTGAATTTCATTTCACATCTGTGTTGTATATTAAGATTCACCTGCATTTGTGCAAATTTATTATTATTTTTTTTTTAGTCCAAAGACTATTTCAGAAAATTTTGTGGTTTTTAAAATAAAACAATATCAGCACAGAGGGCAACTGGAGCAAACAGTTCTCTGGGATATGCCTCCTGTTAAAGAGCTTCACTTGAAAAGAGAATTGTCCTTTTGGGGAGGCTGAAATGCACTATGCAAGAGGGAAGCCAGAGAAGTTTGCGGTGGGGTGCAAGTGGTCTGCAATCCTGAGGGCACAGGAGGGAACCTCAGCCACTGCCATCGCTGGATACTCCAGGAATGTGTGGGCACTTGCACAAAACAGTGGTATTTGAGGGGGGGGGGCAATAATACAAGCTCAGTCCCACAGTATCTTAGTTAGCTTTGGGATTAATGAAGAAAGGGTTAGCAAGCTAAGTAAAGAGAAAATGCATAAACTTCCTTATTTAATTTCCTTCAGTTTGTTTGGGCAGTATATGCACACTGGTGGCAAGCAGACTGAATTTACAGTGTTGTTTTGTTTGTTTGTTTCTTTGTTTCCTTTTAACTTTGCCAGACCTTGAATTGAACATAGTGTATTCAGGGTCTCCTTTAAGAACTAAGTGCAACAGTAACAGTGTGAATAAGCAGGGCTGTGATAGTGGTCTAGGTTTGGAGGGCCCCGCGCCAGAGCATCAGAAGGGTAGCAACAGTCTTTACCTCCTCCAGAACGGGCACGGACTGTGCATGATGTCCCTGCAACCCCCGTGCCCGGTCCTCCACGCCCTGCCGTGGGGCTGGCCGCTCGCAACTCAAGGCAGGGCAGAGCTCAGGTCGCACCTCGCGCTGCATGCATAACTGCGTGGCTGCAATCCAGACGCCTTCACGTTTTCCACGCTCTCTGGGATGCAAACCTGCTTTCCTTGTTTACTATCAGCTCTTAAGTTTCCCACAACAAAAGTCAGCCCATGCTGGGAAAACCCCTACCACGTGTGGCTGTTAGCACCACGCTTTTCCAGGGGCACCCTCTGCTGCAAATAAATCTGCCAGTCTCCAAGGTTACTAATAATTTCAGTGCATGATTTGTATAATGATGGGGGGGGGGGGGGGGGGGGGAAGTAGCATAAAGATATACATTTTGCCTTTAGTAATTCCTCCATCTGTTGATAGGCCTAGCAGGGTGTGATGCTCAGCCTCTACAGATTTCAAATTAAAGGTTTGCCAAGATACTTAACTGAGTTAAAGGCAAATCAAATACAGCAGCTTTAGCAAATTACAGCAACCGCCCCATTGTTTGACTTCCACAGACTATTTCAAACCCTCAGATCCTAAAGCAAAGCAAGACTCAGCTTAGTATTTTAACAGTAGGAGGTTCAGAGCATTGATTACGGGTGGGACAACTGGTCTTTTGGGGTCAGAGGGGCTACGGTGCACCCTGTCGATGCTCAGCATACTCTCATCATCAGTTAGGGGTGTTCAAGTACTTTTTAACCATTACTTGGGTCCCACTTACAGAAATCACTTGCAAAACCTTTTTTAAATCATCCAATTGATATGAGTAAATAGCAATCGTGTTTTATACAGTAATGAACATAGGCGTGGTATAAGTTGTCCAAGAGTGATAACAAGAAAGTAATGCCTTTTCCTACATAGTTAATGACTCATGAAATAGCATATGGATGAATTAGCCACCACAAACGTACAGGTAGCTGAGCAATTACCTCAACATAATATTGATTTTAAGGATTAACAACATTTTCAAAATTTGTATACGGCCAAGAGTTTTCACCAGATGTCCAAACACCTAATTGTGTGGCTAGACTGAAGACTTAAATAAGAATCTGAGTTGAAATAAATGTCCTATTTCCTACTCTTTAATCTTGTTTGAAGCTCTGGGAGTCCTGCCGTTCTCAACAACAGTTGGTAGTCAACAAGCAAATAAAGCCCATGTTGTATTAGTGGATTTTATTCCCCCCTTAGGACCTGAACATTTTTTCTTTTCTTTAATGTTCAGACTGAAACACTTACTGCATAATAACAACAACCTGAGTCAGATGCAAGATGCATAACTGTGAAAAATATGTTCATTGCTTCCCATGCAGCCTGCCAGTTTGGGAAAGAGAGAGCCTGGCTTACGTTCAAGGTTTGGGGATTGTATCATAATTTTGAATGGAGCCCAGGATGCATCTGAAATGGGAAAGTCGAAGAGCCAGGGGGCTTTATACTATTAAAAGTACTACTGGAAAAATACGAAATGGACAAAAAAAAAAAAATATATCAATCGGATGAAAGCTGTAATTAGCCTGTGTGAGTTCCTTGCAAGAAGGACCGTGCTGAATGCTTGGTATATACAGTACTGAGCTGGTGCCAGCTCTCCTCGTGCTGCCTCGCCCAGCAGAGAGGACCACAGGGACTGGCTTCCTTGTTCTAGAGGAATCGAATCAGTGAAATCCAGCCTAGAGCCAATCCCTTGCTTTAATCTCTCTTTTGAATGACAGACCCCCAACTTGGATCAGCATGTCCAAAGACATTGTTTTGGTTTTACTTAGGAGAAGGCTGACAGGAGGAAACGCTTTGTTCCTGGGCTCTGTGGGTACTTCCAGCCAAGCTTGTTGTGATGGCAAGCAATGTGCGATTCTGAAATAAATATCCCTTCATTCATTTAAGTAGGAAATAAGTACAGTTGTATACAACAAAATAATGGAGACACGCAGAGATCAACACCTATTAATGCAAACTGTGTCTTTATTCTGACATAGGAGGAAAGTTCATTTAAGCTCCACTTCCCCCATCAGCTTAATGCTAACTGTGCCCAAAAGCATGTGTCCCAGACAGAGTGCCAATGGGCAAGAATCAGTGGTATTTTCCAGATGTAAACTCATGATCCCCATCAGTCTGCCACCATGTTTAATGATGGAGCCAGTCAACACAGGTTCTTGACTGAAAGGGGGGCAAGCTCAGAGTCTTCTCCTAGGGGTTTCTTTCTGCGGGTCTTGGTGCTGATTGGATGTTCTCAGGACTTTCCACGTTTTTTCTTGATAAGGAAAGACCTTCAGTGACTTTTCCTACTGGTTGTACAAAGCCAAAATTCAGCTGTTTGTGCTAATATGGTATCACAGCTTCTTTTGCAACTGTCGTCATAGAAAAAGCATTGACACAGTTTTAGGTGGGCCCAATAAAAATAAAAATAGAATGAACTCTTAAAGGGTAAGTCTGTAGGAATGCATTTCCCTCTCTGGCTACGGCAATGACCTTACAGCACTGCAGATTGCCATTCAGGCAGAAGCAACTCTTGCTTCATGTGACACAGGATTCTCACATTCTCACTTGCTTCTTCTGTGAGAGGTGAACCTCAATTTATTATCCAGGAGCTGGTATCCAAGCCCGCACTCTGCATGCAAACACCTCACTTCAGCTTTGGTACCTGTTTCAGCATCATGCAACTTGCTGATGCCAAGCTCCCTGTGTGACATGTCACCGTCCCTAAGAATGCTGGCCCTGGGTACCACCACCCCTGCAGTCCTGCTGGGACAGCGACAACATCTCTCTCATGGTTTTGTACCATGAAGCCAGTGCCGACAGTCATACTACAAAAGGAGAAATTGTTTCCTTCGGTTATGTCTGAAGAAACAAATGAAGCCTGAGCCCCAGTTGTTCTCTGGTTTCTCTGGCCAGGCCCTGGTCCCTACCAGTAGTCAGAGGTTCAGCTCTTCAATATGGCCTTCACTCAGTGACCCTGTTTGTACGTTTTGTGCTGCTTTGCTCCTCCAGCTTGTGTATCTTCCCAGTGGTTTTCTAGCTAGATATTGAGACCATTAATGATAGAAGCCAGGAAAATTTGGCAGAGTAAGCTAGGTATTATTATTTTTTCTCAAGACAACTAACGCTATTACATGTGCACTGCCTGCTGAAATCTCCTCTCTTTTTTTCCCCTCTTTGTTAAACCATCTTGAACAGCATCTGTCTCGTTCCGAGAAAGCTGTGAAGCAGCCTCTTTCCTGGGTAACACTTCTTTGGTCTGGCCTAACTTCTAGAAGTTATTTATTTTCATACCCTGCATGCGCTAATTCGCTACTGCAGAAAGGAGCAGACTGAGAAATGAAGAGGTTTAAGCTTACATATTTCACCTTACACATTTAGTAGCCAAAGCGTATGGCTGGCCCAGCTCTTTCTGCTGGTGCACAGCAGCAACCTGTTGAGCCACGATAAATTAATTGCATTTCTAAGCTCTCAGTCTGGTGCTTCAGCTGCCTTTGAAGGTGCAGCCTTCCTTCTTTGCATAGCCTCACAGCTTGATTGTTTCATCAACTTATAAGTGAACTTTTCCTGAGGACTTTCAGCTCTCCATATGAACTCTGGGCATCTTGAAAGGTCCAGTGAAGCAGCTATGTATAGATGAGATGCCCTATGAGTCAAGGCCAGGCCCTTTTCCACATTTTAGAGATGATGAAATGAAGACATCTCCTGTATCTGACTCATAAAAGAGATGTTCTGTTTCCATTTTCCTCTGCTTTCACTGAACAGAGGGGTTGAGCCTGGTATCGCGCAGCAGTCTATTCACCTCTTCCACTGTCTACATGGAGAAAAGGGTCAAGAGGGGGAAAACATAGAAAAGTTAATCCATGGAGGAATTCCTGCTCTAGCATGGGCAGTGGAACAGCCTACAGTGACAACGATAATCAGATTCACTCCTCATCTTTACTACTAGCAGGAGGGAACACAGAAAGTTTCCCAAATTTTATTATCTTTTCTGCAAAGCTGTTTTGAGAATCCCTGGGCCACTGACAGAACAAAAAGCCAGGAGCCACGGACCAGGGAGGCCCAAACCTGCTGCAGGGCTGCATGTGTTCCCCAGCCAGTCTTGGGTTTGATCCCTGGTTTAATTCTGAGGATACGCTGGCTGAGATATCCAAGATACTCTCCAGTTTTCTTCCTGGATGCTGTCACATGGGGATTGTCTGAATGTCACCTAAAACCATGAAACTGCAGCTGTGTCACCTACGCAATGGGACCGAAGTGCTCCTGATGACCAGAACACGGCTGTTCATTTACACCTACCCGCCTGCTACATCCTCCGTGGGAACCTTTTATTTGATCTCAGTTATTCCAGCTGGGCAAATTTTTCACCATTATGTTCTTTTTCCTCCTCGCTCTCGACGGGTCAGCAGCACTTTAACACAGCAATGCTGGCCTGTCACCGTGTCCATGAAGTGCTGCAGTCAGCAGGCTGCTCCAGCAGAACCTCTTCTGCTCCCCACCGAGCAGCACCACCCCAGAGCTTGATCCAGCCTTTGAATATCAGAGATACGAGGATCCTAAGGCTGGACGCTAGCTCAAGTTCCCTCAGTAACAGCCCAGCGTCAGCCCAGATGAGCTGTCAAGCTGGCTGATGATACTGTTTTAAATTCACGATAATATATTTTTCTAATTTAATCTCTAAAATGGAAGTGCACATTTCAGCTCATGATTTCCAACTTATCTTCTATTTCCTTTCAGCTTTTCAATGTTTCTGAAATGCCTTATGCTACAGGCAAAACACACTGATTATGATGGGGCTTTTCTTTTAGCAGCTGCCACTGAGCAATGTCACACATGGAGAAAATGGGAAGTTGAATCTGCCCAGTTGTGTCAAGCATTTGAAAAGAAGAGAGGAAAAAAGACCACGTGGTAAAAAGCAGGTGGCAACAGTTGCTGTTGAATCCTGCTCCAAGGAAAAGTACAGGAAGGATTTTTTAAGAATTTAGACATGGTGAAGCTCTACAAGCCAAGTAATCTAATAAAAATCAGCCCATCAAAAACGCATGGTGTTAGGCACAATGACTAACTGAGATTTGGCTTAACAGCACCAAGATAAATGCATCTGTGTATCTTTGAGAAGGAAGGGGAAGAAAGGAAAAAATTAATTTCTATTGTGTGTCTGGAAGAAGTGTGGCCAAAACCTCATTTACACCAATGTAGCAAAGTCCACCCCCTCCACAACAGGGGCAATTATTTTTTTTTCTGTCCAAGGGGCAAGTGACACCCTAGAATTTCAATTTTGAAATTAAGTACGTCTGCCTCCCCACTTGCACATTGTAGCTTTCCGAAAATACTAATGATGTATATGTTTGCTGATCCCATCTTCATCATTAACACCCAGACAGACAATTGCAATTAGTATGAGAGTGGGGTGGGGGGTTAATAATGTGTACCGTGCAGCGCTGTGGGATGCAAGGTTTTCTGTGCAAGTCTGTCCTCTGCCTATAGACGCAGAAGATGCTGTACTTGTATCTAAACTGGGAAAAATGCAGCAAGACATGTAGTTACTTGTTGCCTTCAAACAGCTGTTCTGAAGCAGCACATCTCTCTTTTTGCTATCGAGAGACATCGCACTCTGTGAGGGCAACCTCGATTAGAAGCAGCTTGTTGCGACGGCCCAGGAAGAAGTCTGCATCGGATCAAAAACTCCCTCTCCACCTTTGGAGAAGAAGGTTCTCCCTCTCTTTTTCAAGGTAGCCGTCTCTGAACCGTCACTTTGTGCTCCCACCTCCATTTTGGATAAAACTGTTCCCCAACAGTGAGATGCCGAGCCCCGCAGGTGAACAGCCAGGGAAGAGGGACTCATCAAACCCAGCAGCTGCGAGTGACTTTCTTCCTGCAACAACAATTTTGCTGCTGATAGGGGGCATTGATTTTCAATGGATTCACTACCCTCAACCTGTTTGGGAGTGGGGAGCTGGAATTTCTCAGTCTAGCTACATGGCCAGAGGTTTGACATTGCTCTGCACTGAAAGAAGGGGCAGGGAATGTTATGTAAGAAAAAACTGCTGGAGAGAGCAAAGCCAAGGAGAAATTCTAAACATGTTTGCCTTGGGGTTGCGTGTTCAAGCTGGGCACCACGATCGGTCGCCCCGCAGACCCAGATGGCACCGAAACTGTGGGCGAGAGCTGCTGGCTTCACTCATGGCCAGGGGGTGGGAGCCAGGCTGGCACATCTGCAAATGGTGCTGCATGAGAGGCAGCCTGGCAAGCCCTGCTCCGCTGAATCGGTGGCTTTCCAGCTCACTCCCATCCTCCGCAAGGGCACCTACTGCTTGGCAAAGCTGGGATGCAGCTGCTTTTTGCAGTCATGTCTCTGTCTCTTGGCCACCGCTCCCCCAGAGCCACGGCAGACCCTGCTTCTTCAGTCCTTTGAGCCCATAAACGCCGCTGGCTCAAAGGCAAGAGCGCCAAGAAGTAATTTTCAACCCAGCACAGCTGCACTCTTTGCCTACACGACACATTTTGGAGGAGCAAGAAGCAGGGTGTACTCCCAAAATATCATATCGTGCAATTATTTTTTTTTTTCCTTGTAACCCTTTCTTCCAACAGTTTAGATATTTCCAGTTGGGCAATTGGAAAAAAGCTTTCCCCAGAGCGATAGTGGGAGCTGCCTGCCACCGCCTGCCACCCCCTGCCCCCGGTGCTGGGCACAGCAGAGCCAAGCTGTGCCACAGGTCACACCAGGGCTCAGTGGGAATTAAACTTGGGGGACCCCATCTCCCCTCCCTTGCTTTAACCACTGCGGGAGCTGAAATTTGAAATCTGTGCCATGCACTTTGAAAATGTGAGGGATTAATTTAGTCCCTCAAAATATTCCTGCCTTCCAAAGTACACAGAGCGAGCACGGCTCTCATTTAGTGCTCATGCTCTGTGAAGAGGTTTTGATGCTCGCTGCGGGGAAGCAGGGATTGTTTTTATTCAGAGCAAGCAAGAAAGGCGCATCTGATGTAAAGGCGATAAAAGATGCGATGAAGATGTAGTGCTGGGGAGGGAGGGGGATAGAGAGACGCTCGTGGCGTGGCTTTCAATTAGGTACCCTATTTTGTTCACAGGGATGGGGAGATATTTTAATCCAAACTGTTCTGTAGGCAGATGGTGATTGCACAGGACCAATGCCCTCTGCAAGGAAGCTCATATCTCCACACGAAAACGAAAGAAAGGTACTTTCAAACAGACAGTTAAATAATGAAAGCAGCCACACATGCCTATTAACGGCTGACGGACCCCATCGCACCCACTTTGCTGACAGATAGCTTCTCTTTCAACTTTGTTTCACAATACGGGAGATGTTCATCGTGTGTGTGGCTCAGCTGTTCTCCCAGACTCCTATTACATTAGCAAGACCTGGATCCAAGGCTTGTTTGCCATTAGCAGGTAGTGTTCAGAGATTTAGAGTGGATTTGGCCTAGAGGGTGGCATTTAAGAGTTTGTGCCTAGAGACTTGTTGGAAATCCTAATAACATGTTCTCTTGTACTTTCTGAGTTGCTGAAGACAGTTCTTGAGATCTGCAAATATATTCCTTAAGTGCTTCTATTCACGGCTTCTTTAATACAGTATTTCTTTGGATTAAATATCCACCATGGGAAGTCCACGGACACTGTGGCTGAATGGTTCCTTAGGATACTCTGTGGGCTTTTTCACTTATACAGCTTTGGCAGTGCATCTCCTTCTGGATCACAGAGGTCTAATAAGGCAATTTACCCCCACCAGATGCAATGGGGAAAGGCTTGGAGATGAGGAGCTGTTAAAAGTAGCTGTTTGGGCACCGTTCAGAGCTCCAGCCCGCCAGGGGAGAAGGTCAGGCAGCTGCTGGAAGGAGCTGGGAGGGCTGGTGGGGTGACAGGCACCAGAAAGTGGCCGTTCACCAAAACCAAGCCCCAGCTCACCGCTGCACCCAGCGCCATGCCAGGGTCAGGGTAGCCCTGTCTGCCTGATGCTGTCTGAGATTTCTTTCTTTTTCTGGAGAAAAAGCTGTACCTTGAAGGAGGTCACTTCAGCTCTGCCTTTAGTCCTTCTTGGGTGATGGGAACTGTCCAACTGTGTTATGCAAGAATATAGAAATGCCAAGTAGCTCATAACCTCAAATGATGAAAAGCAACTGAAAATGCATACAAGTCCCAGAATTTGCAAGTGTTGTCCAAAGTGAAGCGGCAGGTATGTTGTACAATCCTCTGTGCTTCATCACAAGATAAACTGTAGCACTAATTCACCCTGTGAATTTAACTTGTCCTTAATTTCTCTTTGCTTCAGGTTCCTGGCTGTAAAAGGTTATACATTAGGAAATGTAATCACAAGGATAACTCATGAAATTCATGATTTAAGGGAGGTCAGGGATCTTCCATCTCCGAGAGGCTCAGGAGCAGTCTAACGAAGAAGATTTTTGGCATCACTGATCCTGCCCTGGTGCACGGGGGTGGAGAAGTCATGTTCTTGAATTCTCTTTCTACCCTCTTTTCTCTTGGTGGCCAACCATGCTCCAGCCTGAGAGGGGACTTCCCAGGAATAGGTAATAGGTATTTAAAGAGCACCAGGAGATCCTCAGCGAAGACAGTACACCCCAGGAACTGTTACATTTGTTCTCATCCAGTTCTTGAATTTGACCTAGCACACATCACTGGAGCTTGTTGTTTCCTTGCAAACAGCAGAGGACAAGGCAGAGTGGAAGCAGGCGGGTGAGCAGAGCTGGGTCAGCTGAGAGGCAAACGCTCCCCCGGCAGAGCCCGCTGCTTCTCATACTGGCATTAGCTCCGCTGCAACACCGCACTCCAAGGATGGGATTCACCTTGCCTAACTTTACATGCCTACAGTGATTTTTCTCTTCCCAAACTTGCTCAGATGAATTATACCTTAGAAGAAAATCCTTCTCCCTGCTTACCCTGGAGGCAGTACAGCCAACGGCCCCGCGGCAGAGCTCTGGAAGACACACTCACTCCGCCGGGATGAGCCCCTGCTGCCCAGTTCTGCCTGCCAACACCCTGCCCATACTGTAAGTGCCACCGATTAAAATTAGGTTTCCACAAGGCACAGCCTCGTGGCAAAAGCATCTAATTTCAAGGATGCACAAATCACTTTGGAGCAGCAGAACCCATAAAACTAGTTACCAGCGTCACGCTGTCTTGAAATCGAGCCCTGGCATGAATTTTCTGATGCCTAAGGAGAGCTAAACTAACGCTGCAATGGTTTTGCCAGCAAGCTTGTATAAAACCTGCAGAAATTAAATATCTTTAAGGCCATCCCCCCAAGCCAAATTTGCCTGAAGTCAGCCCCTAGGTTCAAAACGTGCACAAGGACATGAAGCACAGTGGTGTTGGTTTGATTTCTGGTAAAACCGAAATGAAATGAGATTCTGACTCTGCTGAAATCGATCATGCCTCCGTGCCCAGGAGTTTCCTCAGAGCAAACCTGAAATGACTGCTTTCCACAACAAGGGGACATTGCCAGCTGAGCTCTTTGAAAATGCAAACACTTCTCCATCATGCTTTATTTTCCCATTATCCTGAGTGCTCATAAACCTATTTCCTTAATTTTAATAAGATTTTGCAGACTTTGGTATAAATACCTTTTATCCATCACCATATTGGAAGAAAGAGAAACAATAATAACTTAATTATCTCTTATGCAGAAACTAATTATAATTCTCTGGATTCATAATCAATACTTTAAAGCTGTTCTATCTCAGAAAACAGTTTGTCAATATTTTATATACTGTTAATAATTCATGGGTTTACTACATAATCAAACAGGAATCTGACTGCAGAAAGCCTCAGCACAGGAGGAAACAGCCCAGGAAAAAATGAAGTGGAAGAATGCAAAATGTCAGGGTACAGAGTGAGGGGGAGACTGACAGCTGCTCACACACACATCACACCACCAGCCTGCTCCTCACCTCTGTTCGGCAAGGGTAAGGCTGTGCTCGTAAGACAGAAGAGCTGGTTAGTGGAAACAAATACGCCAAAAATCCACATTGAAAGAATCAGTTAGAAGGCAGACTGACATTTTTCAAGCATGATGTTGAAATTCAGTATTTCCACTGGCAGCGTGCATTTGGGAGTGGAGGAGGGAAGGGATGAGGACTGCCCCTTTTGAGAGGCAGCCGGCATTCTACTGGCTCAGCCGTATCATCAGCTCTGTCCTAAAAATACAGAGACATAAATCACAGTCTCGTTTCTTAATACCCTTCCTGCCTTAAGTCAAACACTTGCCCTTTGTTACGGCAGCGCTGCAAGTGTTGACTCCATTGTCCATATGCCTGAACCCAAAGTCACCCAGGATGACGCACTCCGTGAGTAGCCCCTGCAGTGATTGTCTCAGGAGATACAAAAACTGCCTAAAACCAATGGGACACATGGAAGCACCACCTCTATGACATGAAAAAATAAAGTGAAAGATGATTTATGATGATCTAATTGGCATTTGAAAGAGCTCATCGCCAACTTTTGAAGGGGACAGAACCCAAGGGAAATGCAGGGAAAGAGTGCTCCTCAGGTCAGCCTGACATTTGCTGTCCCACGCGTGGGCAAACACATTCTCTGAAAATAAGACGTTACAGTCATGAGGACTTGGAAGCAAAATGGGGAATCTGCTGGCTGTGATCCTGAGCAATTAGGGACAGCTGCCTCTGCTAAGTGTGCAAGCACATGTGTTGTAGGAGAACGCAGAGCCCACAGCAGAGATGCAGTTCTTCTGGACCCTGCACAGAGATGTGATAAAAGATGACTTCTTCCTCCAAAAGGATAGAGTCTGAGCAGGTGCAGCAGTGAAATCAAGGCTCAGCATCGCTTCCTGACCAAAGAGAAACCCAGCAGTGAAGCAGCAAATGCTCTCGTTGGCAGAGGGAGAGTGTGACTGTCATCTTCTAAGTGCTGCTGCAGTGTCTTGCACGCAAAACCATCCTCTGTGTCAGTTTGTTTTATTTTATTGAGTGCAAAAGGGGTGTGTTGGTGTTGTGTAGCAAGATTTTGGTAGCAGGAGGGCTACAGAGGTGGTTTCTGTGAGAAGCTGCCAGAAGCTTCCCCCATGTCCGATGGAGCCAATGCCAGCTCGCTCCGACATGGACCCACTGCTGGCCAAGGCCGAGCCCATCAGCAACGGTGGTAGCACCTCTGGGACAGCGTATTTAGGGAGGGGGAAGAAAGACCTGTGCAGGAGCAATTGCAGCCAGGAGACAGAAGTGAGGATGTGTGAGAGCATCCAGGCCAGGGCAGGAGGGGCTCCAGGCACCCAGAGATTCTGTGGCAGCCCCTGGTGAAGCCCACAGTGAGGCAGGCTGCGCCCCCAGCCCATGGAGCCCGGGGAGGGTCCCACACCAGAGCAGGGGGATGCCCGGAGGAGGCTGTGAGCCATGGGCAGCCCGTGCTGGAGCAGCTCCTGGCAGGACCGGTGGCCCCATGGGGAGAGGAGCCCGGGCTGGGGCAGGGCTGCTGGAAGGGCTGGGGACTCTGCGGGGACCCAGGCTGGAGCCGGCCGTGCCTGAAGGACGGCACCCGTGGGGGGACCCACGCTGGGGCAGCGTGAAGGGCTGCAGCCCCTGGGAAGGGCTCACGTTGGAGAAGGTCATGGAGGACTGTCTCCGTGGGACGGACCCCACGCTGGGGCAGGGGCAGAGTGTGAGGAGGAAGGAGCGGCAGAGACAGCGTGTGATGAACTGACCACAGCCCCGTCCCCCTGCATCGCTGGCAGGGACAAGGAGACAAAATTGGGAGTGAAGTTGAGCCTGGGAAGAAGACAGGGGTGGAGGGAAGGTGTTTTAACATTTAGTTTTTACTTCTCATTATCCTACTCTGATTCAATTGGTAATAAATTAAGCTAATTTCCCTAAGTTAAGTCTGTTTTTCCTGTGACAGTAATCGGTGAGCGATCTCACGGTCCTCATCTCAAACCAGGAGCCTTTCCTTGTATTTTCTCTCCCTTGTCCAGCTGAGGAGGGCAGTGAAAGAGTGGCTCGGTTGGCACATGGCATCCAGCCAGGGTCAACCCACCACAGCGGGAGTGCTCTCTATTTTTTCTATTTCTCAGCATTTGTATTGCACTTCATTAGGAGCAGGTTTGGTATGTCTGTAGTACAGTCCTGGACAGAGCATTTCTCACTGCACACTTGTCTTTTCTTTTTTTATTATTACGTTATGCTTTTTATATCATTATCAACTTTTTATAAGTGTCTATAAAACAGGTGCAGAATAGTAAAAGTCTTCAGAGTAAGTAAATGGACATTGTGCTAAATGAGTTATGTATTTGATGCTATTATCTCTAAATCAGCATAGATTATTCAGGCTAGGGGCTTTTAGAATCGTAAGTGGCTGAGATCATTTCTCAGTTCATCATCCTATTACCTATAATGAGAAAATACTTCTTCATATGAAGATTACTCTTTCAAAAGTTCCCTTGTGAACAATTCCCCAGGCACTAACAATATTTATTAACTCTTTTCTTTCTGCATGGAAGGGACCGAGAGAAACTCAAAGTCCTCAAGGATTCAGCAACTCTGAATTTGCTATCACTCTCCTGGGACCCCTTTGGCTCTGCGCTCCCATCTCATCTCTAACAGCATTTTCTTAGTTTCCACCTCTGCAGCTGCTTTTCTGCAGTATGTAAATTCAGCTGCTGGTGCTGAACCTGGAATGTGATAAAGCCTTTTAAAACTTCATTTCTTTATTTCTGAGTGGCTCTGTTTATGCTGGTTTTAAGTTTCCATTTCATCATGCGTAAGTTTTACTGTTTCTCCAGCCAATGATTTCTACTTGCAAGCTTGACAAAATGACAGGTCCCCTTCCCTGCCCGAAGTGGGGAAGGGATACCCGTGATGAAGCTTCCCTGTCATTCCTTTACTTTTTCACAGGGTCACTGACTCGTTTCCTTATTGTATGAGTAGAATCACCGGTTTTATTTATCAGGCTGCACATTTCTAAGAACCCATTTAATGCACAGTTTCATGAGACAGTTTTCATGGAATATAAACTTAATATTTTAGTTCTTGAGTAAAGTATTCCTTTTACCTTCCACTGAGTAATACACAGATCTGTGAAAAAATACCTTCTTTTTCTGCTGGGCAAAGTGAGATTTCAATATACCACACAATAAACTGATCCCATCTGCTGCTCCTGCTGGGTTTGGCCCCATTGTATTTGCAAAGTTTAGGTCTGTGATTAAAGAGCTGATTAGGTGTTAAAAGCTTCCACACAGTCCTCCTGTATGACCCTTGCAACCCCACTTTACATCAGCTTCTGCTAACTGCATTATATAATTCCCCATAATGTCCATTTACTTGGATAGGAAAAGTCAAACCAGCTACAATAAGTCAATGTCTGGCTTAACTACGAGCGACTGGGCATCGCAGAGGTTTCACAAAATCTGATGTGCTTTAAGTATAGTCTTCATCACCTTTTCTTATTTCTTGCAAAAATTACCATGCTTAGGTTTGCCAAATTAGTGCTGTATTTTCATTTGTGTAAAACCATACTTCTGTAAATCACACGTATAATATTTTTTCTTTTTACAGCAGAGGATGAAGCAAATGCAAATGTGTTTTTTTTTACTCTAGGTTAACTGGTATGCTTTGCACGTTATACGAAGAACAACTGCTACTACCAGCTTGTGCCCTGCTTTGCTATTGTTTTCTTATTCTCTTTTCATTAAAAACTACCTGTGCTGGTCTAATTATTTATTGTAATTTGTGTGGTGGGGAGGTTTTTTTCAGAGATCTACATCTGCAAATAGCACATGATGTTTGCGAATGTTTTATTTCAGAATTGTTTGAACAGCTTTACGGGCAAACGCCAGCCTGGTTGTTGACAAGCAGCTCTTTTGTGGCAGTTTATGACAGACTTTTTTTTTTTATCATCACAAAAGTTGAAAGAGGCTTTTGTTAACACCATGTCACACCAGAAGCCTGATGTTTACTTGCTATAATCATTTACTTGTATAAAACTCGGGTAGCAAGAATTTACAAAAACAAGGAAGGCTGAAACCTAGTGTGAAGGGTGAATTATTTTACAATTGCCTCCTGTGTGATCTCTATGCTTTCATCGGCAGTATTTCATATTGGCTGCTGGTAGAGACACCACACTGGATTAGAAGGACCCCACATCCAAACCAGTAAGACAGGCAACATGAGCCACATTCATAAAAAATAGATACTGGCTATTTGTCCAGTCTTTCACCATGAGATAATTTTTCATTATTTTCTACGTGTAGCTCCATAATTACAGCTCGAGTACACTCTAAAATGTCAACATTTAGAAGAACGTGACTGGAACTATCAGTGTCTCCCAGAAGATCTGTCCTCCCAGAGTTTTGCACACACACGTGTGTGATGATGAGAGGTTCACGCATTATGAAATATAGTTTTTAAATTAAATGGGGGGGTGGGGCTTAACATCTGTTTTACCTCATGCTGTCTTGTTGCATGGAGTCTCTGAAATCCTGCTTTAATACTACCCCTTTTTCCTTTGCTTAGGCAGGGACGGATAAAGCAACAGAGCCACACATCTCAGCTTCCTTGACACAGGGTCAGAGCTCAAGCCATGCTCATGATATCATAAATGCTGTTGCTATTATTAACCACTGTGGGGGCAGAAAACAACAACCCTGGCTTTGTAATAGTCAGAACAGCTAATGAAGTAATGCTGTGCTATGATGCTATGCTCATTTAAATAGCCTGTGGCATGGACCTCAGGCCTCATGGCTTTAAGCAGCTGAAAGACCTTGGTAAGTCCCACAGCTGCTGTGCTTTTGACCAAACTGCTCTTCTTTCCACGGTTTTTTAAAACCTGGTTTGGTGTTGAGCTTTGCTCTAATGAAGTGCAGTTGCAGTGCAGAGGGCAGCAGGTCAGAGGCATGGGATGTCTGGGGGAAAACGTGGAGCCAGGTAAGATCCAGGACAAACCCTGGAGCTATGCTCAGCACCGACCTGGTCTTGGCAGGATGTGCCTGACCAGTTAATTCACCAGCTGGAGGTTCTAGAGGGGCTCGGGGAGAGTGCCACATCAGACCTGAAACAAATTGTGCCATTGCATAAAGAGTATTTCAGTGAGTACAGTATATTGAATAGGATACCAGAGATTGGCTTTTTTCATCTTTATTAAAAAAGCAACTTCTAAATAGTAAAAGTCCATTTTTTTTTTCACTGTACAGGTATATTAGATGACAGTTGTCATAGAAGAGATCACTGGGTGGGACTGAAAAGAATATAGTGTTGTTACATCCCTTCAAAGGATCCTTTGAAACACATTAACCTAGTCCTGAGATTATTTTTTTTCTGAAACACATTAGTGTTGGTTTCTGAATTTAATGTGATATATAAATCAGCCAACTTCAGCTGCGTTTGAAAACCAGCACTACTTCACTTTTCCTGTGTCTTGAAGCCTCCCCATAAAGCACGCTAATTTTTCTTAAAATTAAAAAAAGCGCCTATCAGTTTTCCAGAAGAAATGTATTTTATAATTTCAGAATGTCTTGTTTAATGATCATTATCTAGCCATTTAAAATAAAGTCTCTCATGAAAGATGTCTTAATCCTAAAGAAGATTTTATATTGATTTTTCCATTTTTCATTGTTTAAGATTCAGTTCAAGAAAAGCAAAGACTGCTTTTCAGTACAGACAGGCTCCCAACATGTGCTGCCAAAGTCTGTACTTGTCATTCTTTCGGTGGGAATAGCTGTTTCAGAAATTTTTATATATTATCAAAATTACGTTCCAAAATGAGCTGCAGTATCTATAAAAAAAAGTGGATAATATTATTTCAGAAAAACTAATTGGAAACTTGTTTTTTGCTAAAGTAGTTATTATTTCCATTATGACAAGCTGGAAGCAGATGAAATTCACCTTTATCTTCCCCAGCCTGGTGTCTCACACTACTTATTCAAACTGAAATTAAAACCTGACAAAATCCCAGTACAGCATTTCACACCAGTTAAAGATTATTCTTCTGGAAAAGAACTTTTGTTCAACAATTTCATTATGTTGTTACAAACGTATTTGTTATAAAAGGATGATACATAAAAGCTATCTGTTCTGGCACATCTCCCCCCACACCCAATTAAAAAAAAAAAAAAAAAAAAGCTTACGATTGGACTGTTCCTAGGAAACTAAAGTTTTAAGAAAAAATGACCATGACTTCATACAATGGAGAGGATGTGCACAAAGAAAACTGCCACAGGAAAACAGATGCTCTGCAAGCTTCCAGCACCAACTGGACCAGCACCAGCGCTGTGCAAGGGCATAGTCTGGCCAGTACATGCAAGAGAAGAGCAGCAGAAAATAAGGTGGAAAACTCTGGTTGCTTTATGCTTCCTTTATCCTGCCATGCCAACCTGTAGCTCTGTGCCCAGGGAAAACCGGAGCATCCTCCTTAGATTTGCACAGGGGAAGGAAGGGGGTGAATGTTGAGTCTGTACTTTGCATGGTTAAAGCCAGCACAAAATAGCATCTGGTTGTAATTATGTGCTGAGGGCTATGCACACAGGTGTTACCCTTGAGTGAATTTAAGGCTTTGAGTCCCGTCCCCCTGTGAAAAGTGACCAGCCTTAGGCCAACACAAAGCAAAGCGAATTGGTGGAGCATGCAGCACCACAGTGGTGGTGGGCAAGCGTTGCTTGCATATGGAAGCAATGGGGTGAAAAATTGTTTCCTGCTCTAATAACCAAAAAATATTAAGAAGGATAGATTCACAGGGGTGTGGGCTACTTTTCATATTTAGGAGAAATTTCGCAGAACTGTCAAATGATAATTGCATAAGGAAAGAGTGGTTAATAATTTTTCCTCTTAATTCAAATGCACAAAAGTTAATTGCAGTTTTGCAGTCTGAGATATACAAATTAGGAGAGTTTAATCCTGCTAATCCTCACTTTAAGTTGCAGGGCATTGAATACAAATATGATCATCTCACAAAGGGACAATCCTGCCTCCACTGAAGCCAGGAGGAGCTTTGCCATTGACTTCAGAAGGAGCTGGGTTGGCTCCCAGGTGCCTGCGCTAGCTGCGCATGTGTTTCTCTCAGAATATGGGCCAAAAATTCCTCAGAGATTCTGAAAAACTCTGGAAAACTTCCCCAGCCCCACTACTCAATTCATGTAGCTATTTTTGGCTACCCACATGCCTTGCGGGAGAGGTTGAGTTTTCTGTGGTTTTCCATTTCCCACTTCATTGTCTGACTGATTAAATAACCGATGCCAAAAATATCGAAAAAATCAAGGGCTGTAATGCAAACTGTGCCATCTCACATTCAACAGCCTGCAACCGTCTGTCAGCCTCACCAAACTCTCCTCCCTTCCCAGTATGCTGTTACCACCACTTGTTGTCTTACACATCTCATTTGAGACCACGTAAGATTTTAGCCCCCTCCTCCTGTGGGTAAACCTGGGGAGAGCAGAAGAAAGGCAAGCAAATTTGCTGCCAGAGGCTGTATA